>NC_042961.1:377494-459994 GCF_901001165.1 Salmo trutta | reverse complement strand
AATCAGGCCTTTATGGTAGAGGGGCCAGACAGAAGCCACTCCTCAGTAAAAGGAGCGTTCAGGACCTCAGACTGGGGCAAAGGTTCACCTTCCAACAGGACAACAACCCTGAGCACACAGCCAAGACAACGCAGGAGTGGCTTCGGGACAAGACATTGAATGTCCATGAGTAGCCCAACCAGAGCCCGGACTTGAACCCGATCGAACATCTCTGGAGACACCTGGAAAAAAACATCCAACCTGAAAGAGTTTGAGAGGATCTGCAGAAAACCTGCAGAGAAGAATGGGAGAAACTCCCCAAATACAGGTGTGCCAAGCTTGTAACGTCAAACCCCAAAAGATTTGTGGCTGTAATCGCTGCCAAAGGTGCTTCAACAAAGTACTGAGTAAAGGGTCTGAATACTTATTTTTATGGAGTTTTTTTGTTGTAAATTTGCAAAAATGTCCAAAAAACAGTTTTTGCTTTGTCATTATGGGGTATTGTGTGTAGACTGATGAGGGGGAAAAACAATTCAATCCATTTTAGGCTGTAACGTAACAAAATGTGGAAAAAGTCAAAGGGTGTAAATACATTCCGAATGCATTGTGTATATATACAGTACCAGTCAAAAGTTTGTAATGTATATACAGTATTTCCTGAGCTTACTTACATCTCCTAGATATAAGACAGACACTTCAAAACCCCATTCCTTATGACACATTTTTGGACTGTCTATTTTGCCATTTCTGAATGTGTTATTCAGTGTGGTTCAATGGGCTATAGTAGTAAAGGCCAAATCCAATATTTTATCCAATATCTTTTTTTATATATATATATATATTTTGTATACCTAATGGGTCCTAAATTCCTCCCAGCCCCAATGGCTTGAATTTAAAAGTTACCACAGAAACACAAATAAAACCTTTCCTCAAGTTCCAGGAATGTCTGTGCCACACACCTACCGGTGCTCCTGGTATCTACTAACTAACTAACTACCGTACCCTGTTCAAAGGCACTTCAATATGTTGTCTTGTCCATTCACCCTCTGAATGACACACATACACAATCCATGTCTCAATTGTTTAAAAGCATTAAAATCTTCTTTTTTTTACCTGTCTCCTCCCCTTCATCTACACTGATTGAAGAGGATTCAACATCAATAAGGGATCATATCTTTCACCTGGATTCACCTGGTCAGTCTATGTCATGGAAAGACCAGGTGTCCTTCATGTTTTATAAACTCAGTGTACTGTATATAATGTTACCACCGAACCAAACGAAAACACAACAAAAACCTTTGTTCATGTTATAGAAATATCTCTCAGGATACCAAAATTCTGGGATGTTGCCGGAATATTCATCACCTTCATCATTCCAAAGACCATCGGAACACTTAACCGCCCAGGGGATGGAATTACAGGTTTACTCCTTCAGCCAGCAGTAGGATATTATCTCTCTGTGCAGGTGTCATTACCCTCAGCGAGGTAATTGACAGAGACATTAACGTGTCATTAACACATAAGCTTAGACTTATATTTGAACCTTTTAATGAGGCCATCCTTCAACATGAATAGATGTGTTATCATTGGTAATGACTGAGGTGTTATTGGCCGTCCCCGCAGGTCGAGGTGAGGTGGGGAAAGTGAAAATCTCAGTCAGCATAATATAACGTAGGGGTCGTGAGTAGAGGAGGGGGGAGGGGTTGGTCTGGAGAGGATGGGAGAGGAGAGGAGAGGAGAGGAGAGGAGAGGAGAGGAGAGGAGAGGAGAGGAGAGGAGAGGAGAGGAGAGGAGAGGAGAGGAGAGGAGAGGAGAGGGTATTACTTCTTCAGGCAGAAATGGCTTTACTGGCCATCCATGTTTACTTCTGGCCTTGAATTACTGACTATCCAATTAATCTAACAAAATGGCCTCCGTCCTCCCTGTGCCCAGAGTGGGTGTTGATGGATTGGAGCTGGGCTTGGCCTGGCAGTGGCTGGACTGGGATTGGCTTAGTTTACACACACACACACACATACACACATGCATATGAACACACGTACACGCACACACACACGTACACACACACACACACACACAGCCTTTCTAGACATACAGCCCGGTCATTTTCCTTCTCCTTCTCTTCTAATGTGAAAAACAGGTGGATGTATTTTTGTCTTCTGGGTGTTTTTCTGTGATGGATTGTAGTTTGGTGCCTCAGAAACACATTGTTTTCCTTAGCACAGCAGGGTTTTCTATTTGCACTGGTTCTGCCGATGAAATATCATGCATATCTATCACACGCGAACACACACACACACGTGCACACACAGACACGTGCACACACACACATGTACACACACATGCAAACACACACACACACACACACACACACACACACACACACACACACACACACACTGGTAAGTATGGACCGGCCGGCCTCCGAAAGGGAGCATTACTTTGTAAGCGATTGCTGGACTGACTCTTTTGGTCTCATCAGCACAGCTTGGGCCAGCTAGGGCCCCAAACCAGCCGCAAACCAGCACAAGGTGAGGCCTGCTGCAAACAGCTGATGTTAAATAGCTCTAACACAGAGATTTACAAATGGAGAGATAAAACATTGTAATATTGGGAAATGGTGAGATTGAGAAAGCTCTCCGCACACACTGAGGGATGGACTGGGCAGGTCGACTGGATATTGGACCAGTCCATTGACTCTGAATATAGGGGAGGCCACGTGCATCATCAGTATTGGACCATACCATTTGGTCAGTGGACAGAGGGGTGACACGCATCAGTGTTTGATAGAATCATGTCAACTGAGGAAAACAGTTAGAGGTCACAATATGCACCCAATATGTACTACGGTGTGGGAACAATACCGGTACCACGAAATAAATGGGCGTAATAACAAAACCCGGCAACAAAATACCAGCCGTAACAGCCTGAACAATAGAACAAACACGCACACAAACATGGGGGAAACCAGAGGGTTAAATAATGAACATGTAATGGGGGAATTGAAACCAGGTGTGTAGAAAACAAAGACAAAACAAATGGAAAATGAAAAGTGGATCGGCGATGGCTAGAAGGCCGGTGACGTCGACCGCCGAGTGCAGCTCGAACAAGGAGAGGGACCGACTCCGGCGGAAGTCGTGACAGGGACACACAGCCTAACCACGGACCTCCGCAGAATTCCCAACCAACGGGTCTCTGCGTACGCATCCTCCATTCATTTGAAGGTGTTGACTGTTGGAGAAATAGCTTGAGCCGCGATGACAATTCAAAAAGTATGAAAACCAACGGTCCAATATTCTAGTACACTGCTGTGAGTACACGTACACGTTTTGGACTCTGGTAAGTGCTTCATAGTCATCGTCATGGAGGATTTATTACCTAAAGAATATTGAGACTAACATTACAGAACATTACAGAACATCACAGAACATAAAATAACTTTACAGAACATTACAGGACTTGACATAACCTTTCAGAACTTCACACAACCTTACATAACTTTATATAACTTCACAGATCATCACAGAACATTAAATAACTGTACAGAACAATAAATAACTTTTACAGAACATTACACAATTTTACAGAACATTACAGAACAGTATATAACTTTACATAACTTTGCAGAACATCACATAACTTTACGACACTACAGACTTTACATAACTGCACATAGCTTTACGGAACTTTCCATAACGTTACACACTTATGCAAATCTTTACAGAACATTTCAGCACTTGACATAACATTACATACCATTACATAACTTTACAGAACATTATATTACTTTACAGAATATTACATAACTTTACAGAACATTATATTACTTTACAGAACATTACAGAACATTACAGAACTTTACAGAACATTATATTACTTTACAGAACATTATATTACATTACAGAAAATTACAGAACATTACAGAACTTTACAGAACTTTACAGAACATTATATTACTTTACAGAACATTATATTACATTACAGAATATTACATAACTTTACAGAACATTAAAGAACATTACAGAACATTACAGAACTTTACAGAACATCAAGACAAACAACAACACAGACGTTTTGCTGCTAGCTGTCGATGACAACCCTAAACCACCCTGGACGTGTAACCCACTGTGTAGTGAAGCACCCTGGTGTGAACAGAGCCAGTATGAAGTCTATATGAAATGCTTCTGAAAGGCTTGTTTCATCCCCAGCCCGGCTGTGATCCACCTCTGGAGAGGCTTTGCTCATACCCACAGGTCCTGCTTTGTTTTACATGTTCCTCTGTGTGTGTGTGTGTGTGTGTGTGTGTGTGTGTGTGTGTGTGTGTGTGTGTGTGTGTGTGTGTGTGTGTGTGTGTGTGTGTGTGTGTGTGTGTGTGTGTGTGTGTGTGTGTGTGTGTGTGTGTGTCATGTTCATACGGATTTAAAACACAGCCATGGCAACGATGTGATGATGTGTGCTGTGGAACAGGACATGGATTGGAAATGATGTGAAATGCAAACAGGACCGCTGGTGACTGTCTACATCCCAAATGGTTCCCTATTCCCCATAGGGCTCGGGTCAAAGTAGTACACTATATAGGGAATAGGGTGCCATTTGGGATGCACCCTTTGACACTGTGAGGATTATCTTGAAAGGAGAAAATGTATACATGTTGAGGGAATACTTTTACTGTCTGTGATCTGCTGTAAATGTGGAACTGTTAGTTAGACAGAAAATATTTCAACTTTTACTCTTTCTAATCTGCTGTAAATGTGAAACTGTCAGTTTGACAGAAAATGAGGCTGTATTTAATACCTCTCTTTCATTCTGTTTATTTTACACTCTCTCTCCCTTTTTCTCCCTTCCTCACACACACACACACACACACACACACACACACAAAGCGAGCCAGAGGGGGTCTGGTGTTCCTGTGTGAACAGCGGACCAGGGAGCTGAACTTCTGACCCCTCCTTGGGGGAGAGGCCCCTGGGATTGCAGTATCACATACACTGATCCACTCCAGCCTGCCTGCCTAGCCTGTCTGTGTGTGTGTGTGTGTGTGTGTGTGTGTGTGTGTGTGTGTGTGTGTGTGTGTGTGTGTGTGTGTGTGTGTGTGTGTGTGTGTGTGTGTGTGTGTGTGTGTGTGTGTGTGTGTGTGTGTGTCTGTGTGTGTGTGTGTGTGTGTGTGTCCAAGCCTGCCTTTACACCCCCCAGCTGGCCCTAACACAGCTCCCAGCATACAAGCTACTCTCCAACACTGATCAACAACAGCGCTGACATCATAACAGAGAGACAATGTTGGAATGTACAGTAGCTACACTTCCACATATCAGGAGTCCAATCAAAACAATCAAAACAAAATCGATTTCAAATTCATTTAAACATCTAAATACACTTTACAGTGAAGCACTTTGGGATTCCTTCTGTATTGAAAATCACTATGGAAGTTGAATAAATTATTATTTAATTGTCGTTTAACTAGACACTACAAAATACAACAAATGATATTGAAAATAAGAATGAAAATCATTTGAAGTGCTGTGACTCAATTTTTAAATGTTTTTATTTAACTAGGCAAGTCAGTTAAGACTAATTCTTATTTACAATGACAGCCTAGGAACAGTGGGTTAACTTCCTTGTTCAGGGGCAGAACGACAGATTATTACCTTGTCAGCTCAGGGATTCGATCTAGCAACCTTTCAGTTATTAGTCCAACACTCTAACCACTAGGCTACCTGATGCCCCCAAATAGGCATTTGAAATGGCAGTTGATGATTTGTTACACAAAATGTCAGTTCCTCTTTATTTAATGACTGTGTGTTATTCAAAATGTCAGTTGCTCTTTATTTAATGACTCTGTGTTATTCAAAATGTCAGTTGCTCTTTATTTAATGACTCTGTGTTATTCAAAATGTCAGTTGCTCTTTATTTAATGACTTTGTGCCCTTCTGATTGGATAATACATGCTCTAATCATTATCCAATGACAAAAAAATGATAGCGCATGAAATATACTGTAAAACGATCAAAATTTGAGTTAAATATTGATCCTAAAATAATTCCCTATAAATAAAGAAACATGTCAATAAACATAGATATAACAGTTACAACAAAAACAAAAAGTGTGTGTGTGTGTGTGTGTGTGTGTGTGTGTGTGTGTGTGTGTGTGTGTGTGTGTGTGTGTGTGTGTGTGTGTGTGTGTGTGTGTGGGCAAGTAGAAAGGCGTAAGAAATTGCATGAATGAATGTCGACGTTGTGTTAGGTGGTTACACCTCGTCCAGAAAATAAAGGAATACATGAAGGGATTATTTGCATGTGACCTTGTTTTACTCAACGAAAAAGTATATTTAAACTACCGATATTTTTTTCAAAAACAACAAATTCATTTTCTGTAAATGAAGAGAAATGAAATGATGAATTGTTTGAGGAAGAAGAGAGGGAAAAGATCTCTGTGTTTCTGTTCATCTTGTTTGGTCACATTACACGATGTTACTGTGGAATAATCTGAAGTCTTGTTTGGTCAGATTATACAATGTTACTATGGAATAATCTGAAGTCTTGTTTGGTCAGATTATACAATGTTACTGTGGAATAATCTGAAGTCTTGTTTGGTCACATTATACGATGTTACTGTGGAATAATCTGAAGTCTTGTTTGGTCACATTATACGATGTTACTGTGGAATAATCTGAAGTCTTGTTTGGTCAGATTGTTTACAATATTACTGTGGAATAATCAGAAGTATTTCTACATTTGTCCTTAATACTGATGCATTGTTCTGCATACACTAATATATTATAATATATGCAAATTAGCAGACACTTTAACGTTCATTAATTTGCGAACCCACTACCCTGACCATGTTCTCCTAACTGAACTACAGAGGACCATGTTCTACTAACTGAACTACAGAGGACCATGTTCTACTAACTGAACTACAGAGGACCATGTTCTACTAACTGAACTACAGAGGACCATGTTCTACTAACTGAACTACAGAGGACCATGTTCTACTAACTGAACTACAGAGGACCATGTTCTCCTAACTGAACTACAGAGGACCATGTTCTCCTAACTGAACTACAGAGGACCATGTTCTACTAACTGAACTACAGAGGACCATGTTCTACTAACTGAACTACAGAGGACCATGTTCTACTAACTGAACTACAGAGGACCATGTTCTCCTAACTGAACTACAGAGGACCATGTTCTCCTAACTGAACTACAGAGGACCATGTTCTCCTAACTGAACTACAGAGGACCATGTTCTACTAACTGAACTACAGAGGATCATGTTCTACTAACTGAACTACAGAGAACCGTGTTCTACTAACTGAACTACAGAGGACCATGTTCTCCTAACTGAACTACAGAGGACCATGTTCTACTAACTGAACTACAGAGGACCATGTTCTACTAACTGAGCTACAGAGGACCATGTTCTACTAACTGAACTACAGAGGACCCATATCTCCCAGCGAGCAGCCACGGACACCAGGGAACTGTAGAGAGAAGTGAAGCTGTGTGGGAGAGGAAGAGAGGGAGGATGGAGGGATGGAGGGATGGAGGGAAGGAGGGAAGGGGGATGGGGGGGCGCAGCGGCACATGGTTGTCAGAGTGTCAGCACCCCCTGCTGGTTATGGCAGACACTCTGAGAGATCTGCACCCCCCCACACACACACCCTGGTCCCTTCCTCTCTTCTGCCCTGTGTGTGTGTGTGTGTGTTAACTATACTGAGACATCTGCAGCCCCCCTTCATTAGTACTTCCCCCATAGCTGTCCTGCCTCCGTAGCTGTCCTGCCTCCATAGCTGTCCTGCCTCCGTAGCTGTCCTGCCTCCATAGCTGTCCTGCCTCCATAGCGGTCCTGCTTCCATAACTGTCCTACCTCTACAGTTGTCCTGCCTCAATAGCTGTCCTGCCTCCATAGCTGTCCTGCCTCTATAGTTGTCGTGCCTCAATAGCTGTCCTGCCTCCATAGCTGTCCTGCCTCCATAGCTGTCCTGTCTCCATAACTGTCCTACCTCTATAGTTGCCCTGTCTCCATAGCTGTCCTGCCTCCATAGCTGTCCTGCCTCCAAAGCTGTCCTGCCTAAACAGTTGTCCTGCCTAAACAGTTGTCCTGCCTCCATAGCTGTCCTGCCTCCATAGCTGTCCTGCCTCCATAGTTGTCCTGTCTAAATTGCTGTCCTGCCTCCATAGCTGTCCTGCCTGCATAGATGCCCTGCCTCCAAAGCTGTTCTGCCTCCATAACTCGGCTAGGCGAAGCAAAGGTTTGTGCCTGGCATTCTCCCTTAAAATACCTTCGCTTGAAAAATGAGAAAGAAAGCGACAATATTATTGTTTGTATTTCTCAAGTGAAAAAAACATGCATTAAAACTAGTTGTCTAGTTTCACCTGGGAAGAACGAGACAGGCTTTACTGCATGTGGACAACCACACCTCTATGTGCAGATGCTGATTTAACAGAGATAGTGTGGTGTGTGTGTGTGTGTGTGTGTGTGTGTGTGTGTGTGTGTGTGTGTGTGTGTGTGTGTGTGTGTGTGTGTGTGTGGTGTGTATGTGTGTATATGTGTGTGTATGTGTGGTGTGTGTGTGTGTTGTGTGTGTGTGTGTGTGTGCATGCTTGCGTATGTGCATCTTGTGTGTGTGTGTGTGTTTATAATCATAAAAATGATCAATGACACAACTTCCTGACAGTCTCCTGTTTACTCACAGCACACAACCTCCCTCCATCTCAACTAACCTATCACTGTAGACCAGGAACATCTGAACGACCCTATCACTGTAGACCAAGAAAATCTAAACTACCCTATCACTGTAGACCAGGAACATCTAAACTGCCCTATCACTGTAGACCAGGAACATCTCAACTAACCTATCACTGTAGACCAGGAACATCTAAACTACCCTATCACTGTAGACCTAGAACATCTAAACTACCCTATCACTGTAGACCAGGAACATCTAAACTACCCTATCACTGTAGACCAGGAACATCTAAACTATCATATCACTGTAGACCAGGAACATCTAAACTACCCTATCACTGTAGACCAGGAACATCTAAACTACCCTATCACTGTAGACCAGGAACATCTAAACGAATCTATCACTGTAGACCAGGAACATCTAAACTACCCTATCACTGTAGACCAGGAACATCTAAACTAATCTATCACTGTAGACCAAGAACATCTGAACTAACCCATCACTGTAGACCAGGAACATCTAAACGAACCTATCACTGTAGACCAGGAACATCTAAACTACCCTATCACTGTAGACCAGGAACATCTAAACTACCCTATCACTGTAGACCAGGAACATCTAAACTACCCTATCACTGTAGACCAGGAACATCTAAACGAACCTATCACTGTAGACCAGGAACATCTAAACTACCCTATCACTGTAGACCAGGAACATCTAAACTACCCTATCACTGTAGACCAGGAACATCTAAACTACCCTATCACTGTAGACCAAGAACATAATAAAGGAATATCAAAACAGAACAGGGAATATCCCACCACAGGCAGGTATAGGGGGGAACACAGAAGATGGCGTAGCTACCATACACAACATGAGCATCATGTCAGGGAGGTTGTGTGACATCAGAGAGACGGGTGGCGAGAAGGGGGGCAGGTCTCTTGGTGGCGTCATTAACGAAGGACAGTCAGAGAAGACTCCTATTCTCTATTGACCCTGTGTGACCCTGGGTGGAGTGGTGCTCGGGGTCTACTGCTGTTGTTGCATTACTATCACAGAGGTCCACCTAGCAGGGAGATGCACCGTCGTTATCCATCAGGCTTAATGAGACTGTACCGCCGTCCCTTAAGGTCAGGCAATTACTGCAGGGTGAGATGTTCAGACGAGAGATAGTGAGGACACACACACACACGCACACACACACACACACACACACACGCACACACATACAAACACACAGGGCATGATGTTCAGATCGGAGACGGCAAGGTGGGAGAGGGAGGAGTGAGGTAGGAGAGGAGGGAAGCAGAAGAACACATGCAAATAGGCAGACAGACAGACAGACAGACAGACAGACAGACAGACAGACAGGCAGGCAGGCAGGCAGGCAGGCAGGCAGGCAGGCAGGCAGGCAGGCAGACAGACAGACAGACAGACAGACAGACAGACAGACAGACAGACAGACAGACAGACAGACAGACAGACAGACAGACAGACAGACAGACAGACAGACAGACAGACAGACAGACAGACAGACAGACAGACAGACAGACAGTATACCCACTGTACTGAATCCTGTTCAATCGTTCAAACAGCCAGGATGTGCCTTTCATTACCAAAGGAGAGAGGGATGCTGCCTTTCATTATCAAACGAGAGAGGGATGCTGCCTTTCATTATCAAACGAGAGAGGGATGCTGTCTTTCATTATCAAAAGAGAGAGGGGTGCTGTCTTTCATTATCAAAGGAGAGAGAGATGCTGCCTTTCATTATCAAACGAGAGAGGGATGCTGTCTTTCATTACCATTACCAAAGGAGAGAGGGATGCTGTCTTTCATTACCAAAGGAGAGAGGGATGCTGTCTTTCATTACCAAAAGAGAGAGGGATGCTGTCTTTCATTACCAAAGGAGAGAGAGATGCTGCCTTTCATTATCAAACGAGAGAGGGATGCTGTCTTTCATTACCATTACCAAAGGAGAGAGGGATGCTGTCTTTCATTACCAAAGGAGAGAGGGATGCTGTCTTTCATTACCATTACCAAAGGAGAGAGGGATGCTGTCTTTCATTATCAAAGGAGAGAGGGATGCTGTCTTTCATTATCAAAGGAGAGAGGGATGCTGTCTTTCATTATCAAAGGAGAGAGGGGTAACAGTAGCGGGCACCAACCTACCAGGACGATCCCATATATTTCACTAACATCACCTCATATTTTAGAGGTTTTTAATGACATGGGATCCTTGGTAGGGAGTGTAGTCAATGGTCCTCACCCCCATGCTCACTCTGTCTCTGTCTCCTTAAGCCAGGAGTCCTATTAATGAACTCAGCCATGTTTCACCATCAGAGACAGACTGTATACCTCTACAGTACCTGCTCTTCAGATTTAGAATGGCCCAGAATTCACACACACACACACACACACACACACACACACACACACACACACACACACACACACACTCACACACACACACACACACACACACACACACACACACACACACAACACACCACACACACACACACACACACACACACACACACACACACACAACACACCACACACACACACACACACACACACACACACACACACACACACACACACACACACACACACACACACACAACACACCACACACACACACACACACACACACACACACAACACACACACACACACACACACACACACGGACATGATCCATGAGTTATTTTTTCGTCTTGCTTTTATTAGCTAATGGCGCTTAATATTTCATGAGCGATTAATGGTAACAAGGTTAGCGGTGTAATTAGCATTGTGTTGGAGAATATATGGGCATGTGTCATTATTAAACACTACAGAGACAGTCCTTTAATCATCATTATGAGCTCTGGGATGTGGCATTTTTCACTTTCTAATTACGCCTTTTTTGGTTTCTACGTCGTCAGCATCAGCGTTTTCACAAATAGTTGGAGGACATGGTGGTAGAGAGATGAAGGAGTCATGTTTACTATGGAGGACATGGTAGAGATGAAGGAGTCATGTTTATTATGGAGGACAGTGGTAGAGATGAAGGAGTCATGTTTATTATGGAGGACAGTGGTAGAGATGAAGGAGTCATGTTTATTATGGAGGACAGTGGTAGAGATGAAGGAGTCATGTTTATTATGGATGACAGTGGTAGAGATGAAGGAGTCATGTTTATTATGGATGACATAGTGGTAGAGATGAAGGAGTCATGTTTATTATGGAGGACATAGTGGTAGAGATGAAGGAGTCATGTTTATTATGGAGGACAGTGGTAGAGATGAAGGAGTCATGTTTATTATGGAGGACAGTGGTAGAGATGAAGGAGTCATGTTTATTATGGAGGACAGTGGTAGAGATGGAGTCATGTTTATTATGGAGGACATGGTGGTAGAGATGAAGGAGTCATGTTTATTATGGAGGACAGTGGTAGAGATGAAGGAGTCATGTTTATTATGGAGGACAGTGGTAGAGATGAAGGAGTCATGTTTATTATGGAGGACAGTGGTAGAGATGAAGGAGTCATGTTTATTATGGAGGACAGTGGTAGAGATGAAGGAGTCATGTTTATTATGGATGACAGTGGTAGAGATGAAGGAGTCATGTTTATTATGGATGACATAGTGGTAGAGATGAAGGAGTCATGTTTATTATGGAGGACATAGTGGTAGAGATGAAGGAGTCATGTTTATTATGGAGGACAGTGGTAGAGATGAAGGAGTCATGTTTATTATGGAGGACAGTGGTAGAGATGAAGGAGTCATGTTTATTATGGAGGACAGTGGTAGAGATGGAGTCATGTTTATTATGGAGGACATGGTGGTAGAGATGAAGGAGTCATGTTTATTATGGAGGACAGTGGTAGAGATGAAGGAGTCATGTTTATTATGGATGACAGTGGTAGAGATGAAGGAGTCATGTTTATTATGGATGACATAGTGGTAGAGATGAAGGAGTCATGTTTATTATGGAGGACATAGTGGTAGAGATGAAGGAGTCATGTTTATTATGGAGGACAGTGGTAGAGATGGAGTCATGTTTATTATGGATGACATAGTGGTAGAGATGAAGGAGTCATGTTTATTATGGAGGACATAGTGGTAGAGATGAAGGAGTCATGTTTATTATGGAGGACAGTGGTAAAGATGAAGGAGTCATGTTTATTATGGATGACATAGTGGTAGAGATGAAGGAGTCATGTTTATTATAGAGGACAGTGGTAGAGATGAAGGAGTCATGTTTATTATGGAGGACAGTGGTAGAGATGAAGGAGTCATGTTTATTATGGAGGACAGTGGTAGAGATGAAGGAGTCATGTTTATTATGGAGGACAGTGGTAGAAATGAAGGAGTCATGTTTATTATGGAGGACATGGTAGAGATGAAGGAGTCATGTTTATTATGGAGGACAGTGGTAGAGATGAAGGAGTCATGTTTATTATGGAGGACATGGTGGTAGAGATGAAGGAGTCATGTTTATTATGGAGGACAGTAGTAGAGATGAAGGAGTTATGTTTATTATGGAGGACATGGGGGTAGAGAGGTAGAGAGATGAAGGAGTCATGTTTATTATGGAGGACAGTGGTAGAGATGAAGGAGTCATGTTTATTATGGAGGACAGTGGTAGAGATGAAGGAGTCATGTTTATTATGGATGACAGTGGTAGAGATGAAGGAGTCATGTTTATTATGGAGGACATAGTGGTAGAGATGAAGGAGTCATGTTTATTATGGAGGACATGGTAGAGATGAAGGAGTCATGTTTATTATAGAGGACAGTGGTAGAGATGAAGGAGTCATGTTTATTATGGATGACAGTGGTAGAGATGAAGGAGTCATGTTTATTATGGATGACATAGTGGTAGAGATGAAGGAGTCATGTTTATTATGGATGACATAGTGGTAGAGATGAAGGAGTCATGTTTATTATGGAGGACATGGTGGTAGAGATGAAGGAGTCATGTTTATTATGGAGGACAGTGGTAGAGATGAAGGAGTCATGTTTATTATAGAGGACAGTGGTAGAGATGAAGGAGTCATGTTTATTATGGATGACAGTGGTAGAGATGAAGGAGTCATGTTTATTATGGATGACATAGTGGTAGAGATGAAGGAGTCATGTTTATTATGGATGACAGTGGTAGAGAGGTAGAGATATTGAGGCAAACATGGCAGATCTTTCGAAGATTTCTCTGGATGACGACACGTGTGAGATTGGCCCTCCCTGTATTTTTCGCTGCATTTAGTATGACAAGGTGAGCCCAACGTTGTAAAGTTAAATGTAAATAAATGGTATGATGAAGATAGTTAAAACCCCTTCCATTACTTTAACAGGAGTGTGAGGAGAGATTGGTTGTGGGCCACAGCATCACTGACTGAGGCAGAGTCCCTAATGTCACCCTGGTCCTATATAGTGGTCTACTGTTGACCAGGGCTATTTGGAATAATCACTATAATACCACTATCTGAAGTTGTTATGGGGGACCGTAAAGATAGTGCTACGATAGATGTCCTAATACCTTTCCAGTCTCTTTACTGTTGAACGATGATGTGTGATTATATCACCTCCATCTCCTCCATCACCTCCATCACCTCCATCACCATGTCCTCTATCTCCTCCATCTCCTCCATCACCTCCATCACCTCTATCACCTCTATCACCTCCATCACCTCCATCACCTCCATCTCCTCCATCACCTCCATCACCATGTCCTCTATCACCCCCATCACCTCCATCTCCTCCATCACCTCCATCTCCTCCATCACCTCTATCTCCTCCATCACCTCTATCACCTCCATCACCTCTATCACCTCCATCTCCTCTACCCCCTCCATCACCTCCATCTCATCTATCACCTCTATCACCTCTATCACCCCCATCACCTCCATCTCCTCCATCACCTCCATCTCCTCCATCACCTCCATCACCTCCATCACCTCTATCACCTCCATCTCCTCTACCCCCTCCATCACCTCCATCACCTCTATCACTTCTATCACCTCCATCTCCTCCATCTCCTCTACCTCCTCTACCTCCTCCATCACCTCCATCACCTCCATCACCCAAGGAACACAGACAGACAGACACCAATTTCCTGTCTCGAAGCCTCAAGGGCGCTTGTCATCATAACAATGCTGTCCGCCCGCCGCTTTTTACCCAGGGATTCATGGAGCCTCTTTACTCCAGATGTATTATCTTAATTCCTGGCAAGTATGTTCAGTAGTTATATCATAAATTTATAGCCCCTCTTGCCAGCCCATTAATCGTGCAGTTAAAATGGTATGACCACTGTATCTGACTCCACAGGAGTCGGGTCTGAACCTGTCTCTATAGCCAACGGTGGTGGGGATGGAAGATTGTGAGCTGGGGGTTGCAGTACGGTAGCTTGTGTGTGTGTGTGAGTGTGTATGTGTGTTTGTGCGTATGTGTGTTGTGTACTACACATCATCATATAGACTTTAAAACCTTCACTACTAACTGATTTACTACAGTATACACCTTCATATAGGCTTTAAAACCTTCACTACTATCTGATTTTATATACACCATCATGTAGACTTTAAAATTTTTACTACTATCTGATTTACTACGGTATACACCTTCATATAGGCTTTAAAACCTTCACTACTAACTGATTTACTATACATCGTCATATAGACTTTAAAACCTTCACTACTAACTGTCTCCTTGAGGGTCGTCTCAAGCATGCTCTCTATAATTCAGAATGGGCTCCAGTTTAGATCCTTGCTCAGATCATTGTCTCTAGCTATGTAGGGGTCAACGACGAGATGCTCACCCTGTAAAACAACATTGCCCTTTCATGCAATCAGGTTTTTAAGTTGAAAAAAAAAATGTATTGTGTGAGGTGAGTTCTCATTTAATTAATGCTCTGGATATGTAATGTTTCTGAAACGTCCTGGGCTATCGCTATGGCAGCAAGCATCTGCACACGAACACACACACACAAATACAAACCAAACATGTAGTCTATATCTAAGTGATATATTTCTTGATGTTCACATATTATTAATTGAGAGAAATTCAATGAACAGCAAAGTGACGGCCTTTTAACCACATGCTCTGACAGAACAGTGATAGGAATCGCTTGGTTGTTTCCCCCCCATCTCATCTCAAACATCTTCTTCATTTAGTGAGATGCTTTAAACACAGGCAGTAGTCTACCATTGTTCAAACACATTCCCCACGTCCTACTACCAGATCCCAGAAAGAAATGTACAGCCAGTATTAAAGAATGAATCATTAACGTTGGGCAGTAATAATCTTGGTACCTAGTGTTATTGGTAGATTATAATGGATGATTCCTCTCAAATCCAGGTCTCTTAGGTCCTCCATAGACCTGGGTTCAAATCAAATCAAATCAATCAAATGGAATATGGTCACACGTAAACAACAGGTGTAGACTAACAGTGAAATTGCTTACTTACGGGTCCTTTTCCAACAATGCAGATCAGAATTGGTCAGGAGCATTCAAGACAGCTGCTATCCACTGCAGCGACATATTTCAAATGCTATTTGAAATATTTTAGCGTTTGTTTTAGCCTAGATGATAGGCAATTGGTTTCATTGTGTCAGACACACTCAATGAAGCCCAGTCTAAGTATTTGTAATTACTTTTAAAAGTATTTGAACCCGGGTCTGTTCCTTCAGATTCAAGGCCCAGGAAGAAGGGCAGAAAGCCCCCAGTAGTCAGCATTAAGTAACTGTCAGGGTCTCCCTGATTTGATTTTCCGAATGTTCAATTCATCAGACCCTCGCTCTAAAAGAGTGAGTTTTCACTGTGGGGGTCCATGTGCATCACTAAACCTTCCCTGGTTAACGGAAAGAAATGGAGAGAAACGGAGGAGAGCAGGTAAAGGAAGAGAAAAGAGAGAGGGGAGGTAAGACAGGAGGAGGAGTGGATGTTGGTTGTTTGGTTTAGTTGGGTTGGGATGGGGGGGAGAGAAACACAAGGGAGGGGTACAGAAGGAGAAGAGTGAGACGGAAAAGTGGGGGAGAGGTTGCCGTGGCATCAGAAAAGAGGGTCTGAATGGCACCTGTCAGGGGGTGATAAACGAGGCCCTCTGCCCTTCAATTCCCCACCCTGTCACTCACACACAGGGCATTAATCTTCATCGGGCTCTTGTCAGGTCAGACCCCACTACACACTCACACAGGCACGCACGCGCACACACTCACACACACACACTCACACACAGATACGCACGCCCACACACACACTATCTTCCTCATCGGGCTGTATGTGTGTGTGTGTGTGTGTGTGTGTGTTTGCTTGTGTGCGTGCATGTGTGTGTGTGTGAATATATGAGTACATTTCAGTACAGCGGGAATGGAGAAAGGGCCGGACAAGTGGGGGCATGAAGACGAGACCCCCGACAACAACAAAAAAAATGGTCTCATTGTCAACGCCAGGATCTATTTGCATAATTTATTATGATTCACAAGATTCACTGAAGAACCTTCACCCCCCTGTGTGAGAGGTGAGTAGAAGAGCTGGGGCAGAGGGTGTGTGTGTGTGTGTGTGTGTGTGTGTGTGTGTGTAGTTGAGTGGTTTGAAGGGTTGCAGGGGTGTGAGTGAAGAGACAGATGGAGAGTGGGAGATGCTACCAGCCGTGTTACCACCCTTCCCCACCCTGCCCCAAACAACTCTACCCCACACCCCTCACAGGAGCCAACCAGGAGAGCCCGTCCACATCCTCACAAACCAATCAAATAGCTGGCAGTTCCATTACATAGTAATAAAGGGACATTCATCATTCAATTAGGCATCTGTCATGGATTCACAAAGAGGGAGAACACTTCTAACCTGAAGCACAGCGGAAAAAGAAACAGAGAGAGGAAGCAAGAGAGAGAGGGGAAAGATAGAGAGAGAAAGAGAGAGAGCGTGGGGAAAATGTGAGAGAGAGAGAGAAAGAGAGAGAGAGAATGTGAGAGAAAGACAGAGGGGGGAGGGAGAGAGAGAGAGAGACATTGAAAGAGAGAGAAAGGGGAAGGAGAGAGAGAGGGACATTGAAAGAGAGAAAGAGGGGAAGGAGAGAGAGACATTGAAAGACAGAGAGAGGGGGAGGAAGGAGAGAGAGACATTGAAAGACAGAGAGAGGGGGAGGAAGGAGAGAGGGACATTGAAAGAGAGAGAGAGTGGAAGGAGAGAGAGACATTGAAAGACAGAAAGAGGGGGAGGAAGGAGAGAGAGACATTGAAAGACAGAGAGAGGGGGAGGAAGGAGAGAGGGACATTGAAAGACAGAGAGAGGGGGAGGAAGGAGAGAGGGACATTGAAAGACAGAGAGAGGGGGAGGAAGGAGAGAGGGACATTGAAAGAGAGAGAGAGTGGAAGGAGAGAGAGACATTGAAAGACAGAGAGAGGGGGAGGAAGGAGAGAGAGAGACATTGAAAGACAGAGAGAGGGGGAGGAAGAAGAGAGAGAGAAGATGCTTATGGCAGGAGATTGAAGGCGAAAGGGTCACTATATTCATAAGCTAATTACATTGCCATTGCCTTGACAGAGTTATGACTAACATTGAGCTCTACAGTAATGAGGAGTCTGGAACTACATCTCAGATGAGGAATTGATGATTATTTGATATAGAACAGCAGGGGACTATAACAGGAGAATTATCTAGTGTTGTATAAATACCATAACACACAGAATATTGGTCAATCCAAATCAATTCAATCACTTTTTGACAGCATCTCTTTTGATTTAAACAAAACTTTCCAGACACGTTTGTCCATGGGAGAACAATTTTTTTATATATGTTTTTCAAGAAATTCTAAAACAGTTTGACAACACTGTTTGTAACATTTTAAATGATATCAATCTCTAACATTTATCTCTTCCAGTGATGAAGTAATGGATGTCTCGTGGTATGGTGGGGTATGCATCATAGATCAACATGAGCACATTTACCTCGCATTCAGGCACAAAAAGTCCCATTCTGACAACGGGCAGAGTGAATGTATGGAACGTTTAGTTCAAATCACAAGAGCTGCGGTCAAAAAGGGATTGAATTCAAATGGATTTACCCTGATGCTATATAAGATCCAACATTATTCTCCACTTCCAATGTAGTTAGAATGATCAGCATACAAAACCTAGTTAATGAGGGGCTAGGAGACAGAACATGGGTGTTTGTGTATCATACTCTCTGTATCATACTCTACTCTCTACCACTAACAACATATTCCCCCTATCTCCCTCTACCACTAACAACACATTCCCCCTATCTCTTCTACCACTAACAACATATTCCCCCTATCTCCCTCTACCACTAACAACACATTCCCCCTATCTCCCTCTACCACTAACAACACATTCCCCCTATCTCTTCTACCACTAACAACATATTCCCCCTATCTCCCTCTACCACTAACAACATATTCCCCCTATCTCCCTCTACCACTAACAACATATTCCCTTATCCTCCTCTACCGCTGTTAACGTATTCACCTATCTCCCTCTACCCTTTGACCCTATCTCCCTCTACCCTTTGACCCTATCTCCCTCTACCCTTTGAACCTATCTCCCTCTAACCTTTGACCCAATCTCTGTCTCTCTGTGTCCTCTGTTTTCTTCTGTCTTTTCTGTTTTTTTCTCCAAATCTTGACATTCATGACCTCTGCCTCCCTGTGTTTTTATTACCCTCTGTGTGTCTAATCTCTCCCTGTGTTTTTATTACTCTCTGTGTGTCTAATCTCTCCCTGTGTTTTTATTACCCTCTGTGTGTCTAATCTCGCTGTGTTTTTATTACCCTCTGTGTGTCTAATCTCTCCCTGTGTTTTTATTACCCTCTGTGTGTCTAATCTCTCCCTGTGTTTTTATTACCCTCTGTGTGTCTAATCTCTCTGTGTTTTTATTACCCTCTGTGTGTGTAATCTCTCCCTGTGTTTTTATTACTCTCTGTGTGTCTAATCTCTCTGTGTTTTTATTACCCTCTGTGTGTCTAATCTCTCCCTGTGTTTTTATTACCCTCTGTGTGTCTAATCTCTCCCTGTGTTTTTATTACCCTCTGTGTGCCTAATCTCTCCCTGTGTTTTTATTACCCTCTGTGTGTCTAATCTCTCCCTGTGTTTTTATTACTCTCTGTGTGTCTAATCTCTCCCTGTGTTTTTATTACCCTCTGTGTGTGTAATCTCTCCCTGTGTTTTTATTACCCTCTGTGTGTCTAATCTCTCCCTGTGTTTTTATTACCCTCTGTGTGTCTAATCTCTCCCTGTGTTTTTATTACCCTCTGTGTGTCTAATCTCTCTGTGTTTTTATTACCCTCTGTGTGCCTAATCTCTCCCTGTGTTTTTATTACCCTCTGTGTGCCTAATCTCTCCCTGTGTTTTTATTACCCTCTGTGTGCATAATCTCTCCCTGTGTTTTTATTACCCTCTGTGTGTCTAATCTCTCCCTGTGTTTTTATTACCCTCTGTGTGTCTAATCTCTCCCTGTGTTTTTATTACCCTCTGTGTGCCTAATCTCTCCCTGTTCCTCTCCCTACATCCCTCCTTTTCTCTCTCTCTCTCAGACTCTCTAGTGCCAGCTGTTTTAAAACCCCTGTAGTCCTAGCCCTTCCATTCCTTCCTCCCTCCATCCCTTCCTGCCTCCCCAGTCACTAGCTAGGAGAATGAGCTCCTGATAAATAATATATCATGATAAATGATAATTGCTACGCTTTTTGTTCCCGTTGTTTAATGAGCCCCATAAATTAGAAATGATGCAGCTGACAGTGTTTGTCGGAACAGACCAGACATAAATACGTCTTGGCAGAGAGCGAGAGACAGCATTATTTTCGGGGAGTGAAAACGATGGAGTAAAGTTCTCTCCTCCCGATCGACTTCCGTCTAACTGACTTTCGTCTTTGTCAGGAATTGCGTACGTAAAGTACATTCCTCTAAGGGCATTGCCGGTGTTGCCGATTGGTGTTTCCTGGTTACGGAAACTATTCCTCTTCATGTGCTCTGTTTTGTTCGTCCCTTTGATGACGTGGCCAATCTAAGGATGTGTCTGAAAACGTTGCTTGCTTCTTCCGTCCTTGTTTCCTCAAATCCTTGCCTCTAGGATCCAAGGTCCCTCCCTAGGACTTCCTCCTCCAATGACCCATGAGAGGCATAGAGGAAACAAGGAAGGAGGAAGTAAAGATTTGATGTCGTGTAATGTTTTCAGACGCAGCCAGAGTCTGGGGAAAAAGGACGGTTTGAGCAAATGTCAGACGTCAATCTGATTTCTGATGGAACAGAACTCACCCTGGCACTCATTCTTTTTTAAAGGGTGCATCACAAAAACTATTCCCCCTCTCAGTGCATCACAACAACTATTCCCCCTCTCAGTGCATCACAATAACTATTCCCCCTCTCAGTGCATCACAACAACTATTCCCCCTCTCAGTGCATCACAACAACTAGTCCCCCTCTCAGTGCATCACAACAACTATTCCCTCTCAGTGCATCACAACAACTATTCCCCCTCTCAGTGCATCACAAAACTATTCCCCCTCTCAGTGCATCACAAAAACTATTCCCCCTCTCAGTGCATCACAACAACTATTCCCCCTCTCAGTGCATCACAACAACTATTCCCTCTCTCAGTGCATCACAACAACTATTCCCCCTCAGTGCATCACAACAACTATTCCCTCTCAGTGCATCACAACAACTATTCCCCCTCTCAGTGCATCACAAAACTATTCCCCCTCTCAGTGCATCACAAAAACTATTCCCCCTCTCAGTGCATCACAACAACTATTCCCCCTCTCAGTGCATCACAACAACTATTCCCTCTCTCAGTGCATCACAATAACTATTCCCCCTCTCAGTGCATCACAACAACTATTCCCCCTCTCAGTGCATCACAAAAACTATTCCCCCTCTCAGTGCATCACAAAAACTATTCCCCCTCTCAGTGCATCACAACAACTATTCCCCCTCTCAGTGCATCACAATAACTATTCCCCCTCTCAGTGCATCACAAAACTATTCCCCCTCTCAGTGCATCACAAAAACTATTCCCCCTCTCAGTGCATCACAACAACTATTCCCCCTCTCAGTGCATCACAATAACTATTCCCCCTCTCAGTGCATCACAAAACTATTCCCCCTCTCAGTGCATCACAAAAACTATTCCCCCTCTCAGTGCATCACAAAAACTATTCCCCCTCTCAGTGCATCACAAAAACTATTCCCCCTCTCAGTGCATCACAACAACTATTCCCCCTCTCAGTGCATCACAAAAACTATTCCCCCTCTCAGTGCATCACAATAACTATTCCCTCTCAGTGCATCACAACAACTATTCCCCCTCTCAGTGAATCACAACAACTATTCCCCCTCTCAGTGCATCACAACAACTATTCCCCCTCTCAGTGCATCACAATAACTATTCCCCCTCTCAGTGCATCATAACAACTATTCCCCCTCTCAGTGCATCACAACAACTATTCCCCCTCTCAGTGCATCACAAAAACTATTCCCCCTCTCAGTGAATCACAAAAACTATTCCCCTCTCAGTGCATCACAACAACTATTCCCCCTCTCAGTGAATCACAAAAACTATTCCCCCTCTCAGTGCATCACAAAAACTATTCCCCCTCTCAGTGCATCACAATAACTATTCCCCCTCTCAGTGCATCACAACAACTATTCCCCCTCTCAGTGCATCACAACAACTATTCCCCCTCTCAGTGCATCACAAAAACTATTCCCCCTCTCAGTGCATCACAAAACTATTCCCCCTCTCAGTGCATCCCAACAACTATTCCCCCTCTCAGTGCATCACAAAACTATTCCCCCTCTCAGTGCATCACAACAACTATTCCCCCTCTCAGTGCATCACAATAACTATTCCCCCTCTCAGTGCATCACAACACTATTCCCCCTCTCAGTGCATCCCAACAACTATTCCCCCTCTCAGTGCATCACAACAACTATTCCCTCTCAGTGCATCACAACAACTATTCCCCCTCTCAGTGCATCACAACAACTATTCCCCCTCTCAGTGCATCACAACAACTATTCCCCCTCTCAGTGCATCATAACAACTATTCCCTCTCAGTGCATCACAACAACTATTCCCCCTCTCAGTGCATCACAACAACTATTCCCCCTCTCAGTGCATCACAACAACTATTCCCTCTCAGTGAATCACAATAACTATTCCCCCTCTCAGTGCATCATAACAACTATTCCCCCTCTCAGTGAATCACAATAACTATTCCCCCTCTCAGTGCATCACAACAACTATTCCCTCTCAGTGAATCACAACAACTATTCCCCCTCTCAGTGAATCACAACAACTATTCCCCCTCTCAGTGCATCACAACAACTATTCCCCCTCTCAGTGAATCACAACAACTATTCCCCCTCTCAGTGCATCACAAAAACTATTCCCCCTCTCAGTGCATCACAATAACTATTCCCTCTCAGTGCATCACAACAACTATTCCCCCTCTCAGTGCATCACAACAACTATTCCCCCTCTCAGTGCATCACAACAACTATTCCCCCTCTCAGTGCATCACAACAACTATTCCCTCTCAGTGCATCACAACAACTATTCCCCCTCTCAGTGCATCACAACAACTATTCCCCCTCTCAGTGCATCACAACAACTATTCCCCCTCTCAGTGCATCACAACAACTATTCCCCCTCTCAGTGCATCACAACAACTATTCCCCCTCTCAGTGCATCACAACAACTATTCCCTCTCAGTGCATCACAACAACTATTCCCTCTCAGTGCATCATAACAACTATTCCCCCTCTCAGTGCATCACAACAACTATTCCCTCTCAGTGCATCACAACAACTATTCCCTCTCAGTGCATCATAACAACTATTCCCCCTCTCAGTGCATCATAACAACTATTCCCCCTCTCAGTGCATCACAACAACTATTCCCCCTCTCAGTGCATCACAAAACTATTCCCTCTCAGTGCATCACAATAACTATTCCCCCTCTCAGTGCATCACAACAACTATTCCCTCTCAGTGAATCACAACAACTATTCCCCCTCTCAGTGCATCACAACAACTATTCCCCCTCTCAGTGCATCACAAAAACTATTCCCCCTCTCAGTGCATCACAACAACTATTCCCCCTCTCAGTGCATCACAATAACTATTCCCCCTCTCAGTGCATCACAAAACTATTCCCCCTCTCAGTGCATCACAACAACTATTCCCCCTCAGTGCATCACAACAACTATTCCCCCTCTCAGTGCATCACAACACTATTCCCCCTCTCAGTGCATCACAACAACTATTCCCTCTCAGTGCATCACAACAACTATTCCCCCTCTCAGTGCATCACAATAACTATTCCCTCTCAGTGAATCACAATAACTATTCCCCCTCTCAGTGCATCACAACAACTATTCCCCCTCTCAGTGCATCACAACAACTATTCCCCCTCTCAGTGCATTACAATAACTATTCCCTCTCAGTGAATCACAACAACTATTCCCCCTCTCAGTGCATCACAACAACTATTCCCTCTCAGTGAATCACAACAACTATTCCCTCTCTCAGTGCATCACAACAACTATTCCCTCTCAGTGCATCACAATAACTATTCCCCCTCTCAGTGCATCACAACAACTATTCCCTCTCAGTGAATCACAACAACTATTCCCCCTCTCAGTGCATTACAATAACTATTCCCTCTCAGTGCATCACAACAACTATTCCCCCTCTCAGTGCATCACAAAACTATTCCCCCTCTCAGTGCATCACAACAACTATTCCCCCTCTCAGTGCATCACAACAACTATTCCCCCTCTCAGTGCATCACAAAACTATTCCCCCTCTCAGTGCATCACAACAACTATTCCCCCTCTCAGTGCATCACAACAACTATTCCCCCTCTCAGTGCATCACAACAACTATTCCCCCTCTCAGTGCATCACAACAACTATTCCCCTCTCAGTGCATCACAACAACTATTCCCCCTCTCAGTGCATCACAACAACTATTCCCCCTCTCAGTGCATCACAATAACTATTCCCCCTCTCAGTGCATCACAACAACTATTCCCCCTCTCAGTGCATCACAAAACTATTCCCCCTCTCAGTGCATCACAACAACTATTCCCCCTCTCAGTGCATCACAACAACTATTCCCCCTCTCAGTGCATCACAACAACTATTCCCCCTCTCAGTGCATCACAACAACTATTCCCCCTCTCAGTGCATCACAATAACTATTCCTCCCTTGTTTCCTTACCCCCCCCCCGACATACACACACACAACATTACACACACACCACACCACACCACACACCACACCACACCACACACACACCACACCACACCACACACACACACCACACACCACACACCACACACCACACACCACACCACACCACACACACACCATCCACATTCAAGCTTCGCAATAATGATCATCAGTCCTAATCACAATCTATAGCTGTTCCACAAAGGAACGATCTGTCATATACCGGATCCTTATACCACAGTTTGGAAAACACACACATCCAAAACACACATGCATGCAAACACACACACACACACGCATGCAAACACACACACAAACACACACACACACACACACACACACTGCAGAGCTGGGCTGCGGTTGGATCACCGCCATTTGAGCGTCAGCATCACTCTGTCCCTGTCAGACATCAAACGGGGCCGTTGGCCGCTGGTCGTGCACACAGGCACACATACACACACACACACACAGACACACACACACACACACACACACACACACACACACACACACACACACACACACACACACACACACACACACACACACACACAGACACCCGCCCTCCCTGGAGAGATCCCTGATTGAATCCTGGCACCAGCACCAAACAGCTGCTTCAAACAAAAGACATCTGCATATTTCATAAATTAATGTTGCAACCTGCCAAAACCTGTGTGTGTGTGTTTGCATGTGTGTGCTTGTGTGGGTGTGTGTGTGGGTGTGTTTGTGCGTGCGAGAGGAGGGAGTATCTACTTTTGTATCTAATTAGATAAAGTTTACAAGCTTCCAAAGAGTTAGACATTAGCATGAAGAAGAAGAGCATGATGGGTCTCTCTTGGGCTGGGAGGGGAGGAGACTAGGAGACAATTCACAGAACAGCAACATACAGGAGGGAGCTCTCTTGGGCTGGGAGGAGAGGAGACTAGGAGACAAGTCACAGAACAACATACAGGAGGGAGATCTCTTGGGCTGGGAGGGGAGGAGACGAGGAGACAAGTCACAGAACAGCAACATACAGGAGGGAGATCTCTTGGGCTGGGAGGAGAGGAGACTAGGAGACAAGTCACAGAACAGCAACATACAGGAGGGAGCTCTCTTGGGCTGGGAGGGGAGGAGACTAGGAGACAAGTCACAGAACAGCAACATACAGGAGGGAGCTCTCTTGGGCTGGGAGGAGAGGAGACTAGGAGACAAGTCACAGAACAACAACATACAGGAGGGAGCTCTCTTGGGCTGGGAGGGGAGGAGACTAGGAGACAAGTCACAGAACAGCAACATACAGGAGGGAGCTCTCTTGGGCTGGGAGGGGAGGAGACTAGGACACAAGTCACAGAACAACAGATAGGAATGTTTCTCTATCTGTTTCAGCCTTCCTGCCTGGGCCCTTTGTCACAGATGGGGAAGGAGAGGGAGAGAAGTATGGAGAGAGAGAGAGAGAGAGGCGGGAGAGAGATTCAAGGCTTCATTTGTTCTCTCTGTTTGTGTAGGTTGATTTTCAAATGGATCACGTGAACCTTGGAATTGAGGGCTTTGAAATGTGCTGAGATCTTATGGGCCGTCACATCATGTCAGATGGAAGACATTCATTTGATCTGCCAGCGCAATGACTCACACACACGACTCATATCTCCAGATACCTCAGAAGTAAGCTGGCCATGTACAATACATGTTGTCTCCCCGGCTACGTTTGGTCAGTTTAAACATGCACAACAGAACCACAGACCACAAACTCTAAAGACAAGAAGTCTTTACTGCTGCTGCGCCACGTACAGATTTAGGTTAAACAGTGTTTTGTTTTTAAACACACTTTCCTTATGGAACACTTCAGAATATTCTACAGTTGGATGGACTGGTGTCCTTCAGGTCATTCAGATGGTTGGTTGAGGACTTCTTTGCTGAGGGATATGGTTGTTTTTTATGTTCGTGTTTAGTATGTTTTGTATGTCTTGTGTATTTCCTACTCTCCCATTCTGCCTTAATTGTGTAATTGTTTGTCATGCAGAGCTCCCTTGTAAACGACACCTCGGTCTCAATTGGACTCCACCCTGCCTAATGAAAGAATTAATCATGTATAATACAGTCCTATCATTCCATATCTGAGAAGATATCGCTGGTGCTTCCTTGTTTGGTGTTGTCTATTTCTCCATGTCTCCAGCTGCTGGGTTATTTCAATCACATCTAAATGAGACAGTAATTAGTGGCATCAGAGGTGTGGAGACGATACTCCTACGCTCCTCCCTCCCTCCCTCCATCCCTCTCCTCCCTCCCTCCCTCCCTCCCTCCCTCCCTCCCTCCCTCCCTCCCTCCCTCCCTCTCCTCCCTCCCTCCCTCATCCCTATCCTCCCTCCCTCCCTCCGTCCCTCTCCTCCCTCCCTCCCTCCGTCCCTCTCCTCCCTCCCTCCCTCCGTCCCTCTCCTCCCTGCTGTCCTCAAGCGCGCCCACATAGAAAAAGAGAAAAATACTCATATGCTCCTCTTCTCCCTCCTCTTTTCCTCCCTCCATCCCTCTGTCCCTCCCTGCTGTCCCCAAGCAGGCCCACTTAGACAAGAGGGAGATAAAACAGAACTTGACTTTGCTGAATAATTGAAGGGGTTTTTACAAGAGCAATGGCCTGCAATCTGACCTCAAAAAGGCTTTATACAGTGGCACCCAGGAGCCAACAGACACAGACACACACACACACACACAGACACACACACACACACACACACACACACACACACACACACACACACACACACACACACACACACACACACACAATGTCCTGTGCATACAGTATATAGCTGTATTGGTTACCAACACACACTCTACAAGGAAGAACACAGGAAGGTTTCTTCAGCAGGATTCTATTTCAAAACATGTCTGATAAACAGTCTCACACTGTTAAGTGACAACTTGGGACTGATACATTAACTTCAAACAGGGCGACAGCCCCGGTGATGGTGGGGATAATGTATGGTAGTTGGAGGTGTCTGAAGCTGAACATTCAGAGAAAACGTATTTAAGAATAAAAGCATGAAAACGTCCCTGGAAGGGGTTGACACAATTATAGTATTGTGGTGGTAATGTAAAGCACTTCAGTACGGTGGTGGTAATGTAAAGCACTTCAGTACGGTGGTGGTAATGTAAAGCACTTCAGTACGGTGGTGGTAATGTAAAGCCCTTCAGTACGGTGGTGGTAATGTAAAGCCCTTCAGTACGGTGGTGGTAATGTAAAGCACTTCAGTACGGTGGTGGTAATGTAAAGCACTTCAGTACGGTGGTGGTAATGTAGCATATGTCAGTACGGTGGTGGTAATGTAAAGCACTTCAGTACGGTGGTGGTAATGTAGCATATGTCAGTACGGTGGTGGTAATGTAAAGCACTTCAGTACGGTGGTGGTAATGTAAAGCACTTCAGTACGGTGGTGGTAATGTAAAGCACTTCAGTACGGTGGTGGTAATGTAAAGCACTTCAGTACGGTGGTGGTAATGTAAAGCACTTCAGTACGGTGGTGGTAATGTAAAGCACTTCAGTACGGTGGTGGTAATGTAAAGCACTTCAGTACGGTGGTGGTAATGTAGCGTATGTCAGTACGGTGGTGGTAATGTAGCGTATGTCAGTACGGTGGTGGTAATGTAAAGCACTTCAGTACGGTGGTGGTAATGTAAAGCACTTCAGTACGGTGGTGGTAATGTAAAGCACTTCAGTACGGTGGTGGTAATGTAAAGCCCTTCAGTACGGTGGTGGTAATGTAAAGCACTTCAGTACGGTGGTGGTAATGTAGCGTATGTCAGTACGGTGGTGGTAATGTAAAGCACTTCAGTACGGTGGTGGTAATGTAGCGTATGTCAGTACGGTGGTGGTAATTTAGCGTATGTCAGTACGGTGGTGGTAATGTAATGTATGTCAGTACGGTGGTGGTAATGTAGCGTATGTCAGTACGGTGGTGGTAATGTAGCGTATGTCAGTACGGTGGTGGTAATGTAGCGTATATATCAGTACGGTGGTGGTAATGTAATGTATGTCAGTACGATGGTGGTAATGTAGCGTATGTCAGTACGGTGGTGGTAATGTAGCGTATGTCAGTACGGTGGTGGTAATGTAGCGTATGTCAGTACGGTGGTGGTAATGTAGCGTATGTCAGTATGGTGGTGGTAATGTAGCGTATGTCAGTACGGTGGTGGTAATGTAGCGTATGTCAGTACGGTGGTGGTAATGTAGCGTATGTCAGTACGGTGGTGGTAATGTAGCGTATGTCAGTACGATGGTGGTAATGTAGCGTATGTCAGTACGGTGGTGGTAATGTAAAGCACTTCAGTACGGTGGTGGTAATGTAGCGTATGTCAGTACGGTGGTGGTAATGTAAAGCACTTCAGTACGGTGGTGGTAATGTAGCGTATGTCAGTACGGTGGTGATAATGTAGCGTATGTCAGTACGGTGGTGGTAATGTAGCGTATGTCAGTACGGTGGTGGTAATGTAGCGTATGTCAGTATGGTGGTGGTAATGTAGCGTATGTCAGTACGGTGGTGGTAATGTAGCGTATGTCAGTACGGTGGTGGTAATGTAGCGTATGTCAGTACGGTGGTGGTAATGTAGCGTATGTCAGTACGGTGGTGGTAATGTAGCGTATGTCAGTATGGTGGTGGTAATGTAGCGTATGTCAGTACGGTGGTGGTAATGTAGCGTATGTCAGTACGGTGGTGGTAATGTAGCGTATGTCAGTACGGTGGTGGTAATGTAGCGTATGTCAGTACGATGGTGGTAATGTAGCGTATGTCAGTACGGTGGTGGTAATGTAAAGCACTTCAGTACGGTGGTGGTAATGTAGCGTATGTCAGTATGGTGGTGGTAATGTAAAGCACTTCAGTACGGTGGTGGTAATGTAGCGTATGTCAGTACTGTGGTGATAATGTAGCGTATGTCAGTACGGTGGTGGTAATGTAGCGTATGTCAGTACGGTGGTGGTAATGTAGCGTATGTCAGTATGGTGGTGGTAATGTAGCGTATGTCAGTACGGTGGTGGTAATGTAGCGTACGTCAGTACGGTGGTGGTAATGTAGCGTATGTCAGTACGGTGGTGGTAATGTAGCGTATGTCAGTACGATGGTGGTAATGTAGCGTATGTCAATACGGTGGTGGTAATGTAGCGTATGTCAGTACGGTGGTGGTAATGTAGCGTATATGTCAGTACGGTGGTGGTAATGTAGCGTATGTCAGTACGGTGGTGGTAATGTAGCGTATGTCAGTACGGTGGTGGTAATGTAGCGTATGTCAGTACGGTGGTGGTAATGTAGCGTATGTCAGTACGGTGGTGGTAATGTAGCGTATGTCAGTACGGTGGTGGTAATGTAGCGTATGTCAGTACGGTGGTGGTAATGTAGCGTATGTCAGTACGATGGTGGTAATGTAGCGTATGTCAGTACGGTGGTGGTAATGTAGCGTATGTCAGTACGGTGGTGGTAATGTAGCGTATATGTCAGTACGGTGGTGGTAATGTAGCGTATGTCAGTACGGTGGTGGTAATGTAGCGTATGTCAGTACGGTGGTGGTAATGTAGCGTATGTCAGTACGGTGGTGGTAATGTAGCGTATGTCAGTACGGTGGTGGTAATGTAGCGTATGTCAGTACGATGGTGGTAATGTAGCGTATTTCAGTACGGTGGTGGTAATGTAGCGTATGTCAGTACGGTGGTGGTAATGTAGCGTATATGTCAGTACGGTGGTGGTAATGTAGCGTATGTCAGTACGGTGGTGGTAATGTAGCGTATGTCAGTACGGTGGTGGTAATGTAGCGTATGTCAGTACGGTGGTGGTAATGTAGCGTATATCAGTACGGTGGTGGTAATGTAGCGTATGTCAGTACGATGGTGGTAATATAATGTATCACAGGAGACCATCCATGTAAACATGTAAAACATGGATCCCCACACACTCACACACACACACACACACACACACACAGTCTTGTACTGCTAACCTTGTGGGGACACACAATTCAGTCTATTTAAAATTCTATTTTCCCTAACCCCTACCCCTAACCCTTAGTCTTATTCTTACGCTAACCCTAACCTTAACACTAACCTTAATTAACCCAAAAACCTAACCTTAACCATAACCCTAGGTCCTAACCCTTAAACTAACCCTAGCTACTAGCTCCTAATCCTAACCCTAAACTAACCCCAGCTCCTAACCCTAAACTAACCCTAGCTCCTAATCCTAACCCTAAACTAACCCTAGCTCCTAACCCTAAACTAACCCTAGCTCCTAACCCTAAACTAACCCTAGCTCCTAACCCTAACCCTTAACTAACCCTAGCTCCCAACCCTAACCCTAAACTAACCCTAGCTCCTAACCCTAACCCTTAACTAACCCTAGCTCCTAACCCTAACCCTAAACTAACCCTAGCTACTAACCCTAAAACTAACCCTAGCTCCTAACCCTAACCCTTAACTAACCCTAGCTCCTAACCCTAACCCTAAACTAACCCTAGCTCCTAACCCTAACCCTTAACCTCACCCTAGCCCCTAACCCTAACCCTAACCCTAACCCTAAACTAACCCTAGCTCCTAACCCTAACCCTAAATTAGCCCTAGCTCCTAACCCTAACCCTAAACTAACCCTAGCTCCTAACCCTAACCCTTAACTAACCCTAGCTCCTAACCCTAGCTCCTAACCCTAAACTAACCCTAGCTCCTAACCCTAACCCTAAACTAAGCCTAGCTCCTAACCCTAGCTCCTAACTCTAACCCTAACTCTAACCCTAGCTCCTAACCCTAACCCTAACCCTAAAACTAACCCTAGCTCCTAACCCTAGCTCCTAACCCTAAACTAACCCTAGCTCCTAACCCTAACCCTAAACTAAGCCTAGCTCCTAACCCTAGCTCCTAACTCTAACCCTAACTCTAACCCTAGCTCCTAACCCTAACCCTAACCCTAACTCTAACCCTAGCTCCTAACCCTAACCCTAACCCTAAAACTAACCCTAGCTCCTAACTCTAACCCTTAACACTAATTCTAACCTTAACCCTAAACTCCCTAGAAATAGCATGTGACCTCATGGGGAGTAACAACATTTCCCCCGTTGGTCAAATGTTTGTTTGTTTAATATTCTTGTGGGGACTTCTGGACCCCTCAAGAATAGTTCAATGTCCATCTATACTGCATGCAGAGATTACTGCACAGAACAAAGCTATGTTTATAGTGTCGGCAAAATATCTGCACTGTAAATTAAATCACGCTCTACTGCTAATGTAAATTATATTGTGTACTTATCTGAGTTTTGGTTGGATATGGGCTTTAGTAACGTTGCCAAATCAAAATGAATTTACATTCTAAACCACACCAAAACATTTATGTAAAATTAATATTCTGTACAATTAGGATACAATAAATTCTATATCTTATATGGTCTAACTAAGACTGGCTTAATGACTCAGCCTTGTCTAACTAAGACTGGCTTAATGAATCAGACGTGTCTTACTAAGACTGGCTTAATGAATCAGACGTGTCTTACTAAGACTGGCTTAATGAATCAGACTTGTCTTACTAAGACTGGCTTAATGAATCAGACTTGTCTTACTAAGACTGGCTTAATGGATTAGACTTGTCTTACCAAGACTGGCTTAATGAATCAGCCTCTACATTTCAATGAATGACTGTTACCCTGCAAACACTGACTTTCTGACTGTCAAATCTACCATCATTTATACAGTAAAGTGTGAGGGAAACACATAGTTATTTTACTCTTACTTCTACAATAACAAACAATGATACAGAGAAGCTTCTTTGCTCCTGGTGTGTGTGTGTGTGTGTGTGTGTGTGTGTGTGTGTGTGTGTGTGTGTGTGTGTGTGTGTGTGTGTGTGTGTGGGAGGGATGGGGGGGACTGATCAGGGAGGAGGATCGGAGAGAGAGGGTAGCGCCCTGGGATTCTCCGCTGACAGGAAGCAGAAATTGGAATATGGTCCCTCCTGTTGTCGCTGGAGACTCCGGCGGGCGGTGTGGCGGGTGCTGCTGCGGGGAGTGACGAGGGTGTTTGCCATATGCTCAACCCTCCCGGTGTCCCAGGGAAGTCAAAGTGTAAAATGAACCCCCTTCCAATATGTTCAAAGCCCCCCATATGAAAATGTGACTGTAAAAGACAGACTTCTTACCCCGGCCAATTTTAGATCAAAGCCAATTGGAGCAGGGAGCAAGAGGCAGGATGGAAGCGAAAGAGAGAGGGAAGGAGAGTTATGTATGAAATACAAAAGGAAGTTGTAGTTCTACAATACGATGAGCGACTAGAGAGATGTTATGATGGAGAGAAAATCCTCTAATGATGACAAACATCCATTCAACATTACCACAGTTACTAGATCTCTGGCATCTAAAAGAGAACTGACTGTACACTACAAATACTCTAACTTCCTGCTAGCTTCCTGCTTGGTAAAACAGGGATGTGTGTTTTCTAAGCCACCTGAGACTGCCTGGTTTCCTCGGTGTCTGAGGTATAGCAGCCACAGGGTTTTTCTGTCTCTCTGACTATTAAATGAGATTTGGTTCATGGCTGTGGACAGAACTACATAAGAAGTGTTACAGACGGATCATACAAGAGGAAAGTGTTGAGCTCTATAATACTCACTCTTTCAAAACAGAAATCGTCCAAAACCAGGGCCCTGTTGAAATACCTTTTAAATGCAACCTTCTTTCCTCCCTTTGTTGAGACATTATAGTATTCAAACAGGGCCTAAGAGAAGAAGAAATATTAAAGGCACCTCTATTCGCCCCCTATGCACTTCCCTCCTCCCATCCCATCCTCACCTCTCCCTCTTCTTTCTCTACTTTCTGCATTAATCTTCTCTTTTCCTTCACCCTGACTCCTTTTCCCATCTTCCCTAACCTTTAGTTTCTTCACATTCTCCAGAGAGTAGGTCACATGCTCCAGACCTGGCCCGTGCCATCTGGCCCACTTCCTGTCATGCCTGCCCCAGGAGAGGGTGACTCTGCTGGGTGAACAGCAACTGGGACGAGCCCCCCCCAGCCACCGCCACCACCCTACCCCCCCCCTCCCTATCCCCCCCCCCACACACACAGCCCACTTGAATGGAATAGAGCTACAAAGAGAAGAGAGAGACAGAAAAACACCATTGTAAATATAACCTATATTTTTCTGTTTATTTATTTTTCCTTTCATACTTCAACTATTTGCACATTGTTACAACACTGTACATAGCCAATAATATACCATTTGTTTATATTATTTTAAAACGTTTGTGAGTGTAATGTTTACTGTTCATTTACAATTGTTTATTTCCCTTTTGTTTATTGTCTGTTTGACTCCCTATGCCAACGAAGCCCTTTCAATGGAAATGAATGGATATTGAGAGAGGGAGAGAGATTGAGATAGGAGGAAGGGAGAGAGAGAGAGAGAGATGGAGAGAGAAAATACAGTACAGAAATGCACTGTTATGAACTGTAAGGAACATTGATTAATCAAGTGCTTCTGGTAACCATCTGTGTTCGAGACAAGGAAAAAATAGGTCTGATTTCATGATACTGAAAGTTAGATTTTTGCAAAAGCACAAAGGAAATAGCAGCATTTTAGTAGCATTAAGTAGTTAATGAACAACAATATAAAATTACAAATCCAGACAGTTCTGCAGCTTTCTGGTAATCAACAAGTATTATACATATGAAATTACGGTTTTCTTGCAGCCCGACCGACATAACTTTTTTGAATACTAAAACACCATTAGTGTAAATCCTGAGTCCATTTCCACATCAAAGACCTTCCCATATTGTCTCACACTTTCCTCCGCCTCTCTCCCCCGTCATTCTCTCCTTCCCCTCTACTCTCCTTCTCCCTGCTCAATATTAAGAAAAAATAACAAATGCAATTGGTTAAAAAGTGACTAAGGCACAGATTAATCTCAATGTGCCACCCACGGCCTAAATATTCATATAAATATACCATGACCGTTGCCACAGATCATTTTATTGGTTTTCCTCCTTCCTAAATTGGCGCGCCCCGATTGATGAATATTTTAACAGATGTGCAGTCTGTGGGACATTCATCATCAGCGTGGCTAGTATGAACAGAATAAATGAGCAGTCAAGTCAGGCGGACGTAGGCTAGAACTATGGTATAGCTATTACCATGCTAGGCTAGAGCTATGGTGTAGCTACTACCATGCTAGGCTAGAGCTATGGTGTAGCTATTACCATGCTAGGCTAGAGCTATGGTGTAGCTACTATCATGCTAGGCTAGAGCTATGGTGTAGCTACTACCATGCTAGGCTAGAGCTATGGTGTAGCTACTACCATGCTAGGCTAGAGCTATGGTGTAGCTACTACCATGCTAGGCTAGAGCTATGGTGTAGCTATTACCATGCTAGGCTAGAGCTATGGTGTAGCTACTATCATGCTAGGCTAGAGCTATGGTGTAGCTACTACCATGCTAGGCTAGAGCTATGGTGTAGCTACTACCATGCTAGGCTAGAACTATGGTGTAGCTACTACCATGCTAGGCTAGAGCTATGGTGTAGCTACTACCATGCTAGGCTAGAGCTATGGTGTAGCTACTACCATGCTAGGCTAGAGCTATGGTGTAGCTAAAACCATGCTGGAATAGAGCTATGGTGTAGCTACTACCATGCTAGGCTAGAGCTATGGTGTAGCTACTATCATGCTAGAATAGAACTATGGTGTAGCTACTATCATGCTAGAATAGAACTATGGTGTAGCTACTATCATGCTAGGCTAGAGCTATGGTGTAGCTACTACCATGCTAGGCTAGAGCTATGGTGTAGCTACTACCATGCTAGAATAGAACTATGGTGTAGCTACTATCATGCTAGGCTAGAGCTATGGTGTAGCTACTATCATGCTAGAATAGAACTATGGTGTAGCTACTACCATGCTAGAATATAACTATGGTGTAGCTACTACCATGCTAGAATAGAACTATGGTGTAGCTACTACCATGCTAGGCTAGAGCTATGGTGTAGCTACTACCATGCTAGGCTAGAGCTATGGTGTAGCTATTACCATGCTAGAATATAACTATGGTGTAGCTACTACCATGCTAGAATAGAACTATGGTGTAGCTACTACCATGCTAGGCTAGAGCTATGGTGTAGCTACTACCATGCTAGAATATAACTATGGTGTAGCTACTACCATGCTAGAATAGAGCTATGGTGTAGCTACTACCATGCTAGGCTAGAGCTATGGTGTAGCTATTACCATGCTAGAATATAACTATGGTGTAGCTACTACCATGCTAGAATAGAACTATGGTGTAGCTACTACCATGCTAGGCTAGAGCTATGGTGTAGCTACTACCATGCTAGAATATAACTATGGTGTAGCTACTACCATGCTAGAATAGAGCTATGGTGTAGCTACTACCATGCTAGAATAGAACTATGGTGTAGCTACTACCATGCTAGAATAGAACTATGGTGTAGCTACTACCATGCTAGGCTAGAGCTTTGATATAGCTACTACCATGTTAAGCTAGAGCTATAACTATGGTGTACCTACTACCATGCTCCTGCAGGTTCATGCTCTACAACATCTGCATAGTACGACCCTACCTCACACAGGAAGCAGCACAGGTCCTAATCCAGGCACTTGTCATCTTCCGTCTGGACTACTGCAACTCGCTGTTGGCTGGGCTTCCCGCTCGTGACATCAAACCTCTGCAACTTATCCAAAAACGCTGCAGCCCGTCTGGTGTTCAACCTTCCCATGTTCTCCCATGTCACCCTGCACCTCCTCTCCTCTCCTCCACTCCACTGGCTTCCAGTCGAACCTCACATCCACTACAAGACCCTGGTGCTTACCTACAGAGCAGCAAGAGGATCTGCCCCTCCCTACCTTCAGGGTATGCTCAAACCCTACACCCAACCCAAGTCCTGCCACCTCTGGACTCTTGGCCCTCCTACCCCTAACGTGATGTCAGATCCCGCTCAGCCCAGTTCACCTGTCTTGTGCTTGTCTCCACCCCCCACCAGGTGTCACCCATTTTTCCCCCATTATCTCCTGTGTATTTATGCGTTTTCTGTTTGTCTGTGTCCAGTTCGTCTTGTCTTGTCAGGTCGTACCAACGTGTTACCCAGTTTTCTGTTCTCAAGTTTTTGTTTCGACTCTTCCCGGTTCAAACCTTTCTGCCTGTCCTGACCCTGAGCCTGCCAGCCGTCTGGTACCTGCCTAACTCTGATCTGGATTACGAACCTCTGCCTGCTCTTGACCTGCCATTTGCCTGCCCCCTGTGTTATAATAAATATCTGAGATTCGAACTATCCGCCTCCTGTGTTTGCATCTTGGTCTTATCCTGAGGTGTGATAGTTCTGGCACCCCAACAGTGGAAGAAGCTAACCCCTGAAGATAGGACAGCAGAGTCCCTGCCCATCTTCAGAAAACATCTGAAACACTACTTTCTTCGAAGACTCTCTTAAATAACCACAAAGCACCCCTCCTCGCTGATAGCTACTTTACTGAGGAGAAGTGTACTGACTATGCCTGTGATATGTGGTTGTTCTACCTAGCTAGTTACAAATTGATAAAGTGCCTAAAGCTGATAGGGAAGTGGAACAGAGAGAACAGGAGGAGAGTAGAGACTCTGGACCCTGTAGAGTTGCTAAAGGGACAATCTTATAGGCTGAAACACATTGGACCCTATCCACATACCTCCACCCTTCACCTGCATGGTTACAGGATCAGGACTTATCGCCAAGGCTTTCATCCAGAGCACCAGGCTATTGGCAGCAGCCTCTGTGAAATCCCTCCTCTGCTCTGCTCTGCTCTGCTCTGCTCTGCTCTGTGGTGGAGCTGGCACGAAACCCACCTTTCACTTCCTTCCACATCAGAGGGTTCTGCCACATGCTAACTGTCACACATGAAGCACTGCTAGCCCAAAGGGGGGTCTGTTGGCTCATATGGGAATATGGAGAAGGGGTGGGGTGGGGAGGTTGCCAGATATAAAAACATGGAGAGATACTGTCACACACACATGCACACACACATAAATGCATGCACACACACACAGAAAATATAAAACAGCAGGCTCCTCAGAGAGTATGGTGATTTATCCTGATGCCTGTTCTGTTCTGTTCTGCGTCGAGCTCCAGAGGGACCCTAGTGGTGCCCCACTATCGGCTCATGTGGCGCCCAGCCTAGAGTGCACCAGAGCTGGGACCAGCGCTGGAGAAGAGACCCCTTCTCTCCTCTCCTCTGTGCCTCCTGGATCTCCTCCCATCCCTTTTTTCTTGCTCGTTTTCATAACCACCAGCAGCTGTTGGGGCAATTAGCCATGAACTAACTGTACTTTACTACAATACCCCCGTCCTCAGCCTCATCACAATTAGCTCCCTAATGGGGTCTAAACAACCAAGGAGGAACAAATAAATAAAGGAGGCAGTGTGTGTGCGCCTGAGTGCGGGCGGCAATGTGTGTCAGAGAGAGGGTGCGGTGGTGCGGTGCATCGGTGCTGCAATGGGGCAGGTAGTGGGGGGGATCTGGGGCAGGTAGTGGGGGGGATCTGGGGCAGGTAGTGGGGGGATCTGGGGCAGGTAGTGGGGGGATCTGGGGCAGGCAGTGGGGGGATCTGGGGCAGGTAGTGGGGGGATCTGGGGCAGGCAGTGGGGGGATCTGGGGCAGGTAGTGGGGGGATCTGGGGCAGGTAGTGGGGGGATCTTGGGCAGGCCGTGGAGGGATCTGGGGCAGGCAGTGGGGGGATCTGGGTCAGGCAGTGGGGGGATCTGGGGCAGGCAGTGAGGGGATCTGGGGCAGGCAGTGAGGGGATCTGGGGCAGGCAGTGGGGGGATCTGGGGAAGGCAGTGAGGGGATCTGGGGAAGGCAGTGGGGTGATCTGGTTAGGCAGGCAGTGGGGTGATCTGGTTAGGCAGGCAGGGGGGTGATCTGGTTAGGCAGTGTGTTCTCTCTTCTCTCTCCTCCTATGCTGCATTTGGCAGTCTGCCGATCGGAAGAGGAGAACGAGAAAAGAAGGAGGAGGAGGGGGATGAGGAGGAGGAGGGGATGAGGAGGGGGAAGAGGACGAAGTGGAGAAGGGGGAGGAGGAGGAGCGGGAGGGGGAAGAGCATGGGCAGGAGGGGGAGGAAGAGGAGGGAGACGAAGTGGAGAAGGAGGAGGAGGAGTAGGAGGAGGGGAAGGCAGTCACTGCATGGCGGGCGGTGAGAGAGTGGGTTGTTTGACATCTCATATTCAAATTGAAAGTGACATATCTGTGGTCTTTACGCCGTCGTCTAACTATCAGTTCTGTGAAATGCTAACATTTGGTGTGACAGGGTGTTACTGTGACTTTTAGACAGGGCTCTAGACGGTACCTACGGGCTCTTTCTGTGTGGGAGAGGGATATGACACACACACACACACACACACACACACACACACACACACACACACACACACACACACACACACACACACACACACACACACACACACACACACACACACACACCCACACACCCACACACATGTACATACGCACAGACACACACACACACACACAGACACACACACATATGTACATACGCACAGACACACACATGAACACGCACACATACATGAAGGCATGAAACGTAACATATGGTTGATTACTTTACTACAACTACATCAGTTCATTAGTGTGACCTGCTTCAGCAGTCACATTCTGGTCTATGACTTATTTATTTATTACTGTGACTTGATTTAGAAGTCACACTCTCAATCTTTCATTTATATCTTCTTTATTAGGTGTGCTTGCTGAAAGAACAACTACTCAAATCTGACATACTTTTTTATTAACCTTTGCCTTCTGCTGACATCTGTAGCGCTAAACCCGTAAAAACAAAACTACTTTAAAACATGCAGGTTGACCAAAAGTATTTTTATGGTAGTGGAAGAAGTTTACAAGTTTACATTTTTAGAAGCTAGTGTTGAAAATTTGAGGTTAGCGTCGTAGTAGTAGTTGTCACACCCTGATCTGTTTCACCTGTCTTGTGCTTGTCTCCACCCCCCCAACAGGTCTCTACCATTCTCCATTATCTCCTGTTTAGTTATACCTGCATTTTCCGTTTGTCTGTTGCCAGTTCGTCTTGTCTTGTCAGGTCGTACCAGCGCATTTCCCATTATCCTGTTCTCAGGTTTTTGTTTCTAGTCTTCCCGGTTCAAACCTTTCTGCTTGTCCTGACCCTGAGCCTGCCTGCCTTCCTGTACCTGCCTGTCTCTAACCTGGATTTCAAACCTCTGCCTGCCCACGACTTGCTCTTTGCCGACCCCTTGTGTTAAAACAAATATCTAAGCTTCAAACTCTCCGCCTCCTGTGTCTGCATCTGGGTCTTATCCTGAGTCGTGATAGAAAGAACTGGCCATGACTGCAGAGCAGACTCGGACCAGCTCCACAACGCTGTCTCCTTCCATGGAGCCGCCATAGGAAGACAGAAGGAGCTAATTCAAAACTTTATGTAAGGACTCCAGACCTGGGTGGAACGCCACGGAAGCAATGCTTCACTGCATTGCTGGAGCAATTCTGCAGATGATCTACTAGGCAGAAAACCAAAGCAGTAACCTGTCAGAATCTCAGTAATCCCGCTATCAGCAACACTTCTCCCCAGCCTACCCCGGCTTCCCGAGAACCCCGCTTATCTCCTCCGGAGCCCTATGCTGGAGATCCAGGAACCTGCTGGGTGTTTCTCTCCCAGTGCTCCCTTATAGCGTACCTGATAACGCTGATAGCGTACCTGGTAATGCTGATAGCGTACCTGATAATGCTGATAGCGTACCTGATAACGCTGATAGCGTACCTGATAATGCTGATAGCGTACCTGATAACGCTGATAGCGTACCTGATAATGCTGATAGCGTACCTGATAATGCTGATGTCCGGGAGGGCTCTCGCCTGGGCTACGGTGGTGTCAGAGCAACAATCCACCGTTTGCCTCAGTCTGGAGGAGTTTGTGGCGGTGGTTAGAAAGGTGTTTGATTCTCCGTTGTCCTGGAGAGAGGATGCTCAGAAGCTATTTCAACTGCGTCAAGACTCCCGTAGTGTAACAGACTACACGGTAGATTTTCACACTTTGGCCGCCGAGAGCGCCTGGAACTCGGAATCCCTGTTAGACATGTTCCTTCATGGATTATCGGAGGTGATTAAAGATGAGCTCGCAGTCCGGGAGCTTCCCATGGACCTTGACTCTCCCATAGCCTTGACCATACGGATCGCTGGGCGTCTATGGGAATATAGGAGGGAGAGGAGGTCTGTTCCCGGTCACACTCGCTCGTCCACGGTTCCCACCTCGCTTCCCGAGGAATCCCGGAAGTCCCTGGTGTCTACATTACAGGGAGAATCTGATGTCACCCAAGTTCCCTCTGGAATCACTGAGGGCTATCGACCCGCCTCCTCCGGACTCCATGCAACTGGGCATGGCTAGATTGTCTCCTTTCTGAACGCTTACGCAGACTGAGCACCAAGAGCTGTCTGTATTGTGAAACAACAGGACATTACCAATCTACTTAAAAGACCATGCTCATCAGTAGGTACGAGTACGCAAGTGAGCCGTACGGGGAGTTTCTAATCTCCCGTTACTCGCACCCCTCTCCATGCCATCTTGCTGTGGGGTGACTGGTCCAAATCTCTCCGGGTGATCATTGACTCTGGGACCGACGAGACCTTAATGGATGCTACCCTGGTATTGGAGCTGGAAATCTCCACACAACCCCTCTTCATTCCCATGGACATCAGAGCGCTGGATGGGCGCTCTGTTGGCAGAGTCACCCACATTAAGGTTCCTATCAACCTGCGAGTGTCAGGTAATCACAGTGAGTCTATGCAGTTCCTGCTCATCGAATCTCCTCATGTGCCCATGGTGTTAGGGCTTTCATGGCTCCAGAGGTACAATCCCCTGATCAACTGGGCTACTGGTTCTATCATGGGTTGGAGCCCACTCTGCTATGCGCAATATCTGAAGTCGGCGCAGCCTGCCCCGGATCTCTCTACCGTCCCTGCGGAGTACCAGGACCTCCGGGAAGTTTTCAACAAGGCCCGCACCACATCTCTTCCTCCACATCAACCCTACGACTGCGCTATCAATCTTCTCACGGGCACAGCACCACCTCGAGGGCTGCTTTATTCCCTGTTGGGTCCGGAGACCAAGATGATGGAAGGGTACATTGAGGACTCCCTTGCTGCAGGGAGTATTTGTCCATCTGCTTCCCCCCCCCCCGGTGCAGGGTTCTTCATTGTGGAGAAAATTGACAAAACCCTGCGCCCGTGTATTGACTACCGGAGCCTTAATGATGGTAAAGTTAAAAACCGCTACCCACTACCACTCATCTCTTCCGCTTTAGAGCCTCTCCAGGGGGCGACCATCTTCTCAAAGTTGGATCTTCGGAGCGCCTACCATCTGGTTCAGATACGGGAAGGAAACGAATGGAAGACAGCCTTTAACGTGTACCTTGGCAGACTGACCAATGCTCCCACAGTGTTCTAAGCCCTGGTCAAAAATGTGCTCCGTGACATGTTGAACCGGTTCATGTTTGTCTACCTCGAAGACGTTCTTTTCCCCGTTCAGCTCAAGAGCACGTCCTCTACGTCCGACAGGACCTCCAGCGTCTTTTGGAGAACCAACTTTTTGTGAAAGCAGAGACGTGAATTCCATCGCTCCACAATCTCCTTCCTGGTATACGTAATCTCTGCAGGAAATATTCAGATGGATTCTGACAAGGTGATTGGCCTCAAACCACATCCAGATTGCAGCTGCAATGTTTCCTGGGGTTTGCTAATTTCTACCGCCATATTGACTGTATCGTATTGTACATAGTACTGGGACAGTAGCCTTTAGTGGGACAGTAGCTTTTACTGGGACAGTAGCCTTTAGTGGGACAGTAGCTTTTAGTGGGACAGTAGCCTTTAGTGGGACAGTAACAGTAGACGTCGTGAATCACATGGCTAATAGCTTGCTTGCGCACCTGGGGAGAGGACAGGGCGGGATAGGTCAATCACTCATTTGATTAATCAATCAACTTCCTCAGCAAGACCACTCTTGATATTCAACTACTACTACTACTATAAGGTTAACTGCTGTACTACAGCTACTACTACTACTACTACTACTAAACACTACTAATTCAATCAGTCAATCAGGGATTAAAGGTCACTTTCTTAATGTTCTTTTCTCATATCCCCTGAATGAACTTGCATCCCATTCTATGTGAAAGCATCTATCAACAACTGGGCTCATAAAGCGACTTAGTAACTGCTTCAGAAACAGTTCTGAAGGTTTTCAAATCAAGTAGTGACTGTAAAAGTAGTAGTAGTAGTAGTAGTAGTGGTATTAGTAGTGTTTAGTAGTAGTAGTAGTAATAGTAGTGGTATTAGTAGTGTTTAGTAGTAGTAGTAGTAGTAGCACAGTAGTTAACCTTATAGTAGTAGTTGAATATCAAGAGTGGTCTTGCTGAGGACGTTGATAATGATGTTGTCATCACACCAACCATTCATATCAGTGGAGGCTGCTGAGGGGAGGACGGCTCATATTAATGTCTGGAATGGAATACATGGAATGGCATCAAACACATTGATACCATTCCACTAATTCTGCACCAGCCATTACCACGAGCCCGTCCTCCCCAATTAAGGTGCCACTAACCTCCAGTGATTCATATTTATAGTTCCTATTTTAGGTGGATCTCAATGGTGCATAAAGAAAAAGGATCCACATTTGTTTACTTCTTGAACTGTATAGCTGATATAAATAGTTGTTGTTGTATTGCTGAATGCTCTCTAGCTGTACACTAAGATTTTTCTGTAATTTCAACCGTAAAACACTGTAGAATGCACAGCGAAATACCATAAATATGTTTACAACATTAATACTGTAGAATGTACTGCATTATAGGTAAAATGCTAAAAAGAAAATACTGTTATTAACTGTAATTGGAATTGTCCTGTCATATTACTCTAACATACTGAATTTCTTTGCAATAATAGCTTTTGCCTACTGTAGATTACAATTTTTGTTTCAGGCGCAAACCTCATGCTGTAGGGTGACACACGAAGCTCAGACTATTTTAGTAAATATCTTCTTGAAATGACAGTGAAGTGGAATAATATTTTCAGCACCTGCTGGGTAGGTACCTTTACTTTTTTTTAAGTATCTTTATTGCTAGCCAACATTGAATTAGTGCATGTTTTCTTAGCTACCCTAGCTAGCTAGCTAGCTGGCTAACATTTGCTAGCTAGCAAGTTAGCTAGCTCAAGTTGACACAAGCCATTGCAGTCTGCTCTAAATTGTTCATAAATATCATGCTGTGTGACCTAGAAGAAAAAACACTGAGATAATAGCAGACCTCAGATTAGTGACTGTTATGTTTTCACCATAACTACAGAGAACATGGCTTGTTTAGTTCAAAAGATATGGCCTATATTACCGGTGAGAAAAAAAAAAATCATATTGACAGGATGCATTTTAAATTTCAAGTAGGATCGCAACCTACACAATAAATAACTTATTGGTAGACATCTAGATGTCACCGTGTTACAGTCTACTCAACGGGAAGAGCATGAACGACAACAACACCAGGACACAGTGTCCTTAGCTGTCACAACCCTCTGTGATTCGGTTTACTCTGCTCTCAGCTGTGCAACATATGTCATTGTTTTTCATGCCAGAAGTGTCCATATAGCTTTTCCCTGCTCACCATTGTTTACACCATTGTTCCATAATGTTACAGTATTAGCTAAACCTGTTCACTGTACCAGTAGTATGCAAACATTTGGTGGCCATGAGATAAAACAAAATGTTGTGAGTCTGGTAAAATAATCTGTGGTATTGTGTTTAGATTGTAGCAATGTTTTTAATAGTTAGCTAGGGTTTAAAGTAGATGTATCTAGCTGTGTCATTCTCACAAAACTGACATTTGACAACAAAAATCATCTTTCGGCCTCCCAATGGAGCAGCGGTCTAAGGCACTGCAGTGCTTGAGGCGTCACTACAGACACGGGTTCGATGCCGGGCTGTGATGCAGCCGGCCACGACCGGGTGATCCATGAGGCAATGTACAATTGGCCCAGCGTCTTCCGGGTTAGGGGAGGGTTTGGCCGTTCGGGATGTCCTTGTCCCATCACACTCTAGCGACTCCTGTGTGACACGGTCGCCAGTTGTACAGTGTTTCCTCTGACACATTGGTGCGGCTGGCTTTCGGGTTAAGTAAGCAGTGTGTCAAGAAGCAGTGCGGCTTGGCGGGGTCATGTTTCGGGGGATGCATGGCTCTCGACCTTCGTACGGGAGTTGCAGCGATCGGACAAGACTGTAAGCATATCACGAAATTGGGGAGAAAAGGGGGTAAAGAAAAAATTAAATATATATAGTTTTTTGGCTATATATATAATTTTTTCTTTACCCCTTTTTCTCCCCAATTTTGTGATATATACACAACCATTCAAAACTTTGGGGTCACTTATAAATGTCCTTGTTTTTTAAATAAAAGTACATTCTTTTGTACACTGAAATATCATCAAATTTATCAGAAATATAGTGTAGACATTGTTAATGTTGTAAATGACTATTATAGCTGGAAACAACAGATTTTTTATGGAATATCCACATAGGCGTACAGAGGCCCATTATCAGCAACCATCACTCCTGTGTTCCAATGGCACATTGTGTTAGTTAATCCATGTTTATCATTTTAAAAGGCTAATTGATCATTAGAAAACCCTTTTGCAATTATGCTAGCACAGCTGAAAACTGTTGTTCTGATTAAAGAAGCAATACAACTAGCCTTCTTTAGACTAGTTGACTATCTGGAGCATCAGCATTAGTGGGTTCGATTACATGCTCAAAATGACCAGAAACAAAGAACTTTCTTCTGAAACTCGTCAGTCTATTCTTGTTCTGAGAAAGGAAGGCTATTCCATGTGAAAAATTGCCAAGAAACTGAAGATCTCGTACAACGCTGTGTACTACTCCCTTCACAGAACAGCGCAAACTGGCTCTAACCAGCATAGAAAGAGGAGAGGGAGGCCCCGGTGCACAAATGAGCAAGAAGACAAGTAAATTAGAGTATCTAGTTTGAGAAACAGATGCCTCACAAGTCCTCAACTGGCAGCTTCATTAAATAGTACCTGCAAAACACCAGTCTCAACGTTAACAGTGAAAAGGCGACTCCGGGATGCTGGCCTTCTAGGCAGAGTTGCAAAGAAAAAGCCATATCTCAGACTGGCCAATGAAAATAAAAGATTAAGATGGGCAAAAGAACACAGACACTGGACAGAGGAACTCTACCTAGAAGGCCAGCATCCCGGAGTTGCCTCTTCACTGTTGACGTTTTTTTTTACCCCTTTTTCTCCCCAATTGTTAGTTACGGTCTTGTCCGATCGCTGCAACTCCCGTACGAAGGTCGAGAGCCATAATAATAATAAAAAATAAGGTAATCTTTCACAAAATGTCCTCTTGGATCACTGAGATTAGGATATGTACCTATCTATTTCAGAATAATTATTATGGTTTTTGATTAGATACTATGCATTTTACCACAATTTCCACTAAAATTCTCATTAACGCAACAGTCCAAAGAAGTTATAAACAAATCAATGTAATATTTGTAAACATTGCTCCCCTAACGAAAATTCCTGAGTTAAACATAACACTGACAAAAAATATTATTAACATTTAATTATACAATTAGTATAAAATTAAATCAGACTTTTTCCCAATTTGATCTTTTTATCCATTTCAGTAATGCGAAGGCCAAGTGGGGCAAAGGCGGTGAATGAGAATAAGAACCTCATTCTGAAGGCATAGAAGCAAATAAATTAACTTCCTGTAGATGATGCATATATATATATATATATATATAATTTTTTTTTAAACTGATTGAAGTTCTTGCAGGAACTTGAAGAATTGTCACGATAATGTCCACAGACACAGTGTTTGTATGTAATAAATATTATAGTTTAATGTAAACTTGAACTAGTATACCATTTTTTTATGATTTATGGACAAATTAGAGCAACATTTTAAATCAGTTAGGAAAATTTTATAAAATCCGGAACCGTTTCGGTAATGAGAATTTGGGGTGAAAATGTACAAAATGCAGGCGAAAATGCAAAATGTATTTAAAATAAGACACTTTGCCAAGAAACAAGACATCTTAGTCCCTAGAAAGAGTGCATTTTTGCAGATGCGTCATGGTTTTGTAACTCAATTTGCTATAGATATGTTTACAACTGATTTCATGAGAATCACCCAACAGTCTAATTTGTATTTGATCAATGCCTCAATAGATTTCATATTTCATCAACTATATTGGATAAATGGCTGTACAGATTCCTGGTTGAAATCAACCCAAGATGATGACCCTGAAGATGAGAGAAAGTGCATGACAAGGTGGCCCAGAGGAAGCCAGCTGTTCTCAACCTCTACATTGCCCCATTCTTCAAAGAGCTCACTGAGTGAAGAACACCTGATGGTGCGCTGAATTCTTCCTCCTGGATGCTCTCCTGTCCCATTGTGTGTTTCACAGCCTCTGGACCACCTTACTCTGAATAGAGTCGCCCCTGGTCATAGCTTTAGGATTGTACCCAATCCCAATTTGAACTCCATCTCCCTCTCTCACCCACAAACCCCACACACACAATATAGTTTTTACATTAGTGTTGTAATGATGCTATTATTTGGTTACATATGTGTTAATTGTTTTTACTTCTATTGTCAAATCAAATCCAATCAAATTTCTGTTGATAATTTTGTTGTTAATTGTGTTGCCAATTTGAATAAATGTATTTTATGTACAAATGTATTGTTTTTATTGCATTTAGATTTCAGGTAGAATTTCCCTGTAAATTTGCAGCATTATACCAGCACTAGAGCTGCCAGCTTCATCCTGTTCATTTTACTTTACAGCAGAGATGTAAAATATATTACAGCATCTCTACTGTAAAGCAAAATTACAGCTCTGGTGCCCGTATAATCCTGCACATTTACAAGGAAAAGTTTTACAGTGTAATAATACTCTTGATTTATAGTAACCCTGTAGAATACTTTTACACTGTTTCATGCTATTTTACCTTTAGTCGTTTTCTCCCCAACACTTACAACAATAGATCAATATAGCTCACTGGATCCACCACTGTGTATGGGCTAAGACACAGCAGCCCAACAGAACTACCTTAAGACTGACTAAACTTGGTGAACAAAATAAGTCAAATTTAACAGGGCTCAAGCCTTAGAGATGTCAATCAATCAATGTATGGATTCTGTGAGGATGGATGGTTGTTTCTATCCAATCAAAGACTTGGTTCCAATCATAATACAGACTGCTGGCTCACGTTTCGATTCACATCACTTGATACGCGGAGTGTAACAGAATGTGAACTATCACACGACCACGCTGATCCCAGCAGGCTATTTCAAACATGACACATGATATGTTTCTGCCCTCAGAATTCCATATGAGTGAAGTGAAGGGACGAGCTGCCCGTTGCATAAACAAGCACACAGCGCTAACCACAGGAAAAACAAACTGCTCATAGGGAGTGGTATCAGGAGAGTGGAACAGGCAGAGGAGAGGTATTCAGTGAGTGGAACAGGCAGAGGAGAGGTATTCGGTGAGTGTTGTGGCATTTTCAGGTAAGGGGGCGTAGCCAGAGGGAGTAATGGTCTGGTGACAAGATGACATGCCCTTTGACCCTCCGCTACAACAAACGCTGTCAGGGCAAGAACAACTTGTTTTTTCCTAGAGGTTGGAGCGTCTCAGAAACAGATACTTAAAAACAGCCAGCCCCTGCACATTCTATTCGCTGCCAAAGTCTGTAGTCAAAATGAGCAGCTTGGTCCTATGAAAAATAAAAAGTTTTAAACAGATTTGGGTCAGGGAAAATAAAAGTCCTGGCAGAGAAGATAAAAGTCCTGGCATGGAGATCTTTGTACATTTCTTTCTCTCATTTTCATTGTGTTTTCACTTTCTAAGAAGTTTTCTGGAAACTATGGATTCTGCAGTTGAGAAACACTGTGTGGAACTTATTGCCCTCGAGCGAAGTGGTCACACAGCTGTAGTAAAGGGAAATACTCTGCATGTCTGGGGAGGCTACATGGTAAGCCTCAAACATGATCTGTAAATTCCCTTCCTGCAGCTATCTTGAAAGCATTCCTAATTGATGGTGTTGTTTAAAATTGATGTTTAGCATTCACATATACTATATAACATACATGTTGCTGATAGACTATATGAATGTTTTTTCACTAGTAATGGAGGAACCTTTATTTTGTTCTGCAGTCAACCGCTGGCAGTGAAGTTTTCCTACCCAGTGAGGAAATCTGGTTGTATGACTTAGAAAGAGGTGTATGGTAAGAATATGAATGGAATTCTAACATAGTGTTTGTGCATATGGGCTGTATATAACACATTGTAAAGAATATGAATGGAGAAGTAGTTTGGGTTTAACACTGTATCTGGATATTCCATCTGTAGATGCTCTACACACATTTCAACTAACTATCTACGAACCCTAACCCTAGACTGGTCTATAGTGGTCTATAGTATTAGACTGGTCTATAGTATTAGACTGGTCTATAGTGGTCTATAGTATTAGACTGGTTTATAGTGGTCTATAATATTAGACTGGTCTATAGTATTAGACTGGTCTATAGTGGTCTATAGTATTAGACTGGTCTATAGTGGTCTATAGTATTAGACTGGTCTATAGTATTAGACTGGTCTATAGTGGTCTATAGTATTAGACTGGTCTATAGTATTAGACTGGTCTATAGTGGTCTATAGTATTAGACTGGTCTATAGTATTAGACTGGTCTATAGTGTTAGACTGGTCTATAGTATTAGACTGGTCTATAGTATTAGACTGGTCTATAGTATTAGACTGGTCTAAAGTATTAGACTGGTCTATAGTATTAGACTGGTCTATAGTATTAGACTGGTCTATAGTGGTCTATAGTATTAGACTGGTTTATAGTGGTCTATAGTATTAGACTGGTTTATAGTGGTCTATAGTATTAGACTGGTTTATAGTGGTCTATAGTATTAGACTGGTCTATAGTATTAGACTGGTTTATAGTGGTCTATAGTATTAGACTGGTTTATAGTGGTCTATAGTATTAGACTGGTCTATAGTATTAGACTGGTTTCTAGTGGTCTATAGTATTAGACTGGTTTATAGTGGTCTATAGTGTCAGACTGGTTAATAGTGGTCTATAAGACTGGTCTATATGGGTTTATAGTGGTCTTTAGTTCAAGACTGGTTCATTGCGCTGGTCTACAGTAGTCTATAGTGCTGCACTGGTCTTATCTTCAGTTTGAACCCAGAATGTGAAGTCTACCCACAAGCCAAATTTGCATTAAGACTTAGCGATGTTGCCTGTAACTTAAATGTGTATGCTGTGTGTATTTATAGTTGGTTTATTCATTTTATCTTCTGAAGGGAAATGTGTCAAATGTCAGGAGAGATCCCGCCCCCCATGTCAGGCACCTGCAGCTGCTTTCTAAATGGCCACATGTTCATATTCGGGGGATATGATGACATGGGACAGACCAATCAGGTGAGCTAGCTCAGCAGAAACTGTAGTGCCCCTGATGTGCAAATATTTTTCTGAAAATCACCAAAAGCTTATTAATCATAATAAAGCTTCCTTTGTTTACGAGACAGTTCAGATGGGTTAAAACTCTAGCTTCAGAGACACATGTATTACGTTCTGAAAAGATGTGTGCTTGCAGCTTTACCGCGTCAACCTCCTGGATGGGGACTACAGTTGGAGGAAAGTGAAAGCTGAGAGTGGCTCTCCTCCTTCACCCAGAGATAAGCTGTGCTGCTGGGTTTTCAATAACAGGTCAGTAACATATAATATTACAATGCAACATCCATTGCAGTATTGCTACAAACAGGAAGATAGTCAGAGTTCAAATGACACATCTAAGGGGATACTGTGAGATTCTGGCAATTAGCAATTAGCCAATGCTAGCTAGCCTTAGTTCAATGACTGGAAGTCTACAGATACAGTAGCACCAGACTACAAAAAAAAATAGAATAATAATATATAAAACAGCTTGATTGACAGAATCTCGCAGTATCCCTTTAAAGGCTACTATTGGGGGTGTTGTACAAATAGTTGCCTGGACCAACTAAATCTTAAACACAAGTGCGGGCGGTTTCCCATGTTTATTGTTTTGTCTTTGGGAGAATCTTTTAATTTTTCCCAATTAAGAATGTTCCATTCTGTAGGGCCACCTACTTTGAGAATGTTCCATTCTGTAGGGCCACCTACTTTGAGAATGTTCCATTCTGTAGGGTCACCTACTTTGAGAATGTTCCATTCTGTAGGGTCACCTACTTTGAGAATGTTCCATTCTGTAGGGTCACCTACTTTGAGAATCTTCCATTCTGTAGGGTCACCTACTTTGGTGGATATGGTCACAAGACACTTGATGACATCATGGATGACAAAAGCTTCATCGTGGACACGGCATCATTGGTACATTTTTGCTTTTTGTTTATGATTGTGTCCAAACGTATGAATTACAACCACTATTTTCAATGTGTTGTATTGTGTGTTCTGTAGGAGCAGAACGTTGGTTGGGGATGGAACAATGAAGTCCACGTTTTTGAAACAACACTAGCCAGCTGGATGGAACCACAGACCTCTGTAAGACAGACACACACTGTATGTTTACATCACAACATAACTTCACCATGTGGAACAGAGTTAAGAACGTACCGTAACCTTACTCCACAGTTAGCTTGAAACGTTGCTGATGGAGCTATCCAATCGGTACCTGTTGTATAGCTCAATCCGTTTCTACATTGTCAAGCTGGTGGTCACATGTGTTGGTGACATAGAGGACTCAGGTTCAAGCCCAGTCAGAGGAGAGATAAAGGAACCTGGTTCAAGTCCAGTCAGAGGAGAGACAAAGGAACCTGGTTCAAGTCTAGTCAGAGGAGAGATAAAGGAACCTGGTTCAAGTCCAGTCAGAGGAGAGATAAAGGAACCTGGTTCAAGCCCAGTCAGAGGAGAGATAAAGGAACCTGGTTCAAGCCCAGTCAGAGGAGAGGTAGAGGACTCTGGTTCAAGCCCAGTCAGAGGAGAGGTAGAGGACCCTGATTCAAGCCCAGTCAGAGGAGAGGTAGAGGACCCTGGTTCAAGCCCAGTCAGAGGAGAGATAAAGGAACCTGGTTCAAGTCTAGTCAGAGGAGAGGTAAAGGAACCTGGTTCAAGCCCAGTCAGAGGAGAGATAAAGGAACCTGGTTCAAGCCCAGTCAGAGGAGAGGTAGAGGACCCTGATTCAAGCCCAGTCAGAGGAGAGGTAGAGGAACCTGATTCAAGCCCAGTCAGAGGAGAGGTAGAGGACCCTGATTCAAGCCCAGTCAGAGGAGAGGTAGAGAACCCGGATTCAAGCCCAGTCAGAGGAGAGATAAAGGAACCTGGTTCAAGCCCAGTCAGAGGAGAGGTAGAGGACCCTGATTCAAGCCCAGTCAGAGGAGAGATAAAGGAACCTGGTTCAAGTCCAGTCAGAGGAGAGATAAAGGAACCTGGTTCAAGCCCAGTCAGAGGAGAGGTAGAGGACTTTGGTTCAAGCCCAGTCAGAGACAAGTTCAGTGAGGCAGCGCTATATGCTAAGCTAGCACAATGGTGCTGGTTATACATGCACTAATTAGTTATTTGCAGCCAAATAACAGTTTGTCATTTTGTACCTGTACTGTAAGTAGCTCTTTCTGACTACAGGGTCGTGCTCCTGCCCCCAGAGCTGCCCATGCAGGTGCAACACTTGGTCATAAAGGGTATGTCTATGGGGGCAGAGTACTGGTGAGTACTCTGTTGAGTTGAACTCCTCCTCACGTATTGTATTGCATTGATGCAGAGACACAGAAACCCCTAAAACATTGCTAATATTAATGGGATCACAGTGCTTACAGTACAGTCAAGTTTAATACTTGACTCAAGTGTGTTGACCTGTTTTGGAATGTTCAGTGGTTAGCCCTTCCTTCTCCCCTTCCCTTTAGGAAACCACACCAAGTGACATTCATTGTCTAGATCTAGAATCATGGACATGGTCTGAAATGTAGGTATTTATATTTCACTCTTTCAAATGCTCATCTTTAAAACGGTCAAGTGTTTATCATAATAACAGCTTTGGTGTGTTTTTTTTTTAAAGACTTAACTGTTCTCTCCAAATGTCTTCTCCAGAGTGCCAACATCCACTGTGCCAGGGGGAAGGTCATGGCACAGCCTCACTGCAGTATCTGATAACACTTTGTTTCTATTTGGTGGACTGAATGTAGACTGCAAACCAATGAGTAAGTCATTTACCCATTTAGTCCCAGTTGGACAAAATCCTTCCTCAGCTGTAACTCAACCATTTGACCCTCCTAGAAAACCTTCTGTTCCATGGAGTTATTTCTTTCTTGTATCTATTATGCTTCTGTAGGTGATAGATGGGTTTTAGATGTTGACACAAAGACATGGAGGGAGTTTGACCATCCAAACAACAACAAACCAAGGTAGTACAGTAGCTGACAGTTTAGCATCATGTTAAATCTAGTTCCTAATCTGATTCAACTGGTATGACTCCCTGATAAAATAAAGGTTCAATCAGAACGCATTCCATTACCATCTCATCTGAAGTCTGTAAGTGCAGATCAAGGAGTGAAGAGAAATTAGCCTAAAATGTACAATGATTAAAATGAGTGCACATTCTCTGTACTTTGATGAAATCCCCCATTTCATTGCCTTTCATCCCTGCAGGTTGTGGCACACAGCAAGCCAAGCAAAGGACTCTGACGTCATTGTGTTTGGGGGTAGTTGTGACTACGTCCTCCTAGTAGGAACGTATGAGAATTTGAAGGTATGACGATAGCCTTCAGCCAAATCATCACAGTAGCCCTGGTTTATGTAAAATCATTGACACTACAACTAACTGTTTGTTTTCACATGTTTTCAGGGCCACAGCAATGATGCACTTGTTTTCCAGACCCAGCCTTATCCCCTCTTTCGGTAAACTTTCTCATAATAATCACAGATTTTATTTAAGTCACATGTAATGTCCATTTTCATCGTCCCTTAAAGCAGAAATCAGCAGTCGAAACGATGACAAAGTGTTTTCCCCTGCCCCTGTTTTGGTATGGGGCTGGAGAGGGAGAAACCACTCAAATTTATAGACAGAGCTATGGATGGAGGGACTGACCATCCATGATATCAACATGATAGTTTTAACCATGGTCTGAGGCTATATGGTGTTTATTTAAATTCACTTTGTTTACAAACATTGGAGTAAAACAAGATTATATTCCGGGTTCTGATGGGGTACGACAGTTGAACTAAGCTCATGAGGCGTTGATAAGTTATAGTCTTCAAGAAACAATGGGTAGATATCATTCATTTATATGTCCAAAAATGGATGTGGCAAATGCTGATTTCCACTTTAAACATGTTGTTTTTTCTTACAGGATATGTGTGGACTGCATAGCAAAGAATGTGAATAACTGCAAGATTCTTCAAAACCAGCTTCCATCTCTGCCCCGGAAACTACTGGAAGCTGTACAGAGGAGAACGTCCAGAAATATATAATACATATAGTGCATTCAGAAAGTATTCAGACACCTTGACTTTTCCCCGATTTTGTTACGTTTCAGCCTTATTCTAAAATGGATTAAATTGTTTTTTCCCTTCATCAATCTACACACAATACCCCATAATGACAAAGATTTTTTTTTTTATTGAAATATCACATTTACGTAGGTATTCAGACCCTTTGCTCAGTACTATGTTAAAGTACTTTTGGCAGCGATTACAGCCTCGAGTCTTATTGGGTATGACGCTACAAACTTGGCACACCTGTATTTGGGGAACTTCTCCCATTCCTCTCTGCAGATCCTCTCAAGCTCTGTCAGGTTGGATGGGGAACGCCGCTGCACAGCTATTTTCAGGTCTCTCCATAGATGTTCGATCGGGTTTAAGTCCGGGCTCTGGCTGGGACACTCAAGGACATTCAGAGACTTGTCCTGAAGCCACTCCTGCGTTGTCTTGGCTGTAAGCTTAGGGTCATTGTCCTGTTGGAAGGTGAATATTCACCCCAGTCTGAGATCCTGAGTGTTCATCAAGGAAAGGGAAAGGGGGGATACCTAGTCAGTTGAACAACTGAATGCATTCAACTTAAATGTGTCTTCCGCATTTAACCCAACCCCTCTGAATCAGAGAGGTGCGGGGGGCTGCCGTAATCGACATCCACATCATTGGCGCCCTGGAAACAGTGGGTTAACTGCCTTACTCAAGGACAGAATGACAGATTGTTACTCTCGGGATCTCTTTGTACTTTGCTCCGTTCATATTTGCCTTGGGGACCTTCAATGCTGCAGAAATGTTTTGGTACCATTCACCAGATCTGTGCCTCGACACAATCCTTTCTCTGAGTTCTACGGACAATTCCTTCGACCTCATGGCTTGGTTTTTGCTCTGACATGCACTGTCAACTATGGGACCTTATATAGACAGGAGTGTGCCTTTCCAAATCATGTCCAATCGATTGAATTTACTACAGGTGGACTCCAATCAAGTTGTAGAAACATCTCAAGGACGATCAATGGAAACAGGATTCACCTGAGCTTAATTTTGAGGATCATAGCAAAGGGTCTGAATACTTATGTCAATAAGGTATTTCTGTTTTTTATTTGTAATATATTTGCAAAAAAAAATTTAAAATGTTTTTTGCTTCGTCATTATGGGGTATTGTGTTCATTGTTTTTTTAAATGAATTTTAGAATAAGGCTGTAACGTAACAAAATACTTTACGAAGGCACTGTATAGTAAAATCTAATAAAGATTATTTCAGAGAGATGGTATTCAACAGTAGAGGCTGCAGTAAAGTGACAATGCAGAACAGTAGAGTCTGCAGTAAAGAGATAATGCAGGACAGTAGAGGCTGCAGTAAAGTGATAATGCAGAACAGTAGAGGCTGCAGTAAAGCGATAATGCAGATCAGTAGAGACTGCAGTAAAGAGATAATGCAGAACAGTAGAGGCTGCAGTAAAGCGATAATGCAGAGTATGTCGACATTTACAGGTTATGTGGGGACGTTCTGTCCTGCAAAACATTTATTCACGTATTATACCGTGTATAAAACCCCACACTTCAAGAGTCAATGACCAACCTTGATTAAATACTTATTTTAATCTTTTTTTTATAAGTATTTCAGCAAGATCAGTCAATGTCTCTTCAAGTTTGTTGTTTTCTAAGCCTAGGGCTAGGGTTAGGCAAATATGTGTTTTGGTTCCCATGCTGCTTTCCTGTCAGTGCCAGCACATTGAATATCTGTGCACAGGGATCTACCTCCATTTTGTTGACTTGATTTATCTGTACATATTTCAATGTTTTACAGATTATTGTATATGCTATGCATGAATGTGTCCTGAAGTAACAGCTCAGGTGGAATAAAGATATACACAGACCATTCACACTACTGTTGTCAACAAAAAAAGACATGTTGATGTCACTTTGGCCTCTCTGAAAGAGTTGGACAGAATCTGAGCTGACGTCAGCTAAAAAGACCTGAGAGAACAGTGAGTACTGTTACTGCTGGACTTGAGAGAACAGTGAGTATTGTCACAAAGTGGCCCTTTGGGGTGTATATCCTGGCTCCCCCCTCTCTCACTCTCTCTCTCCCACCACAAGTTATATGACTTTACGACAGGTCATAAATTCCTGGCAGAGACTCTCTCCCCCTGGTTATGCAGAAAGAGAGGGGAAATAAACTTATGGAGCAAAGAGCTTCTCTTTGTTCAACTTCTATTCCCCAAAATTGGAGGATTAAACAATATTTATATTTTTGAGGATGTTTTAGAAAGAGTGTTAGAGTGTTTTCTATCTAAATCTACCAATTATATGCATATCCTAGCTTCTGGGCCTGAGTAGCAGGCAGTTTACTTTGGGCACGCTTTTCATCCGGACATGAAAATACTGCCCCCTAGCCCGAAGAGGTTAACCAGCGTCTCTGATGAACTCTACAGGACGATCGAGTGTTTTCAACGGAGAGACAACAATGACATACGAGCGTAAATATGTACATTCCAAATTCTTTCAGAATGAGTGCAAAGTATTAGCATGTCTATGAGTACTATTATCCACTGTGTGTTGTGAATCCATTTTGTCTTTCCAGCTCTTTCTCAGTCCCCACCCCTTTCCTTTGTCTACCAAGCGTCATATCGGCTTCGTCCACTAGGGACTTTTTCTTTGTATCATGCAGTAACCGAAATATCTACAGTTTTTTTGTTATGTAATTCTGTGTGATTATTATAAAAAATAATTAAGCCAATTTGTATATCGCTGATTCATGATTTAGGCTAGAGTTCGTGCAGATATCCAAAGGGTTTGTGACGTTCAGTAATGAAAACTGACGAGGTAATAATAACAATTCATTAATAAGCGACTGTTTTGATAAGATATGAAAATATCTGAAGAGTTATATTCGGGAAATTGACACTTTATAAACAACATGTTCCCGTGGTGCCCCGGCTTCCTAGTTAATTAAAGTTTGCATGATTAGTTTAATCACGTAATAATAATTACACATAGAGAATTGATTTGATAAATAACAGTCTTCACAATTAATGATAGTCCAGACACAACAGTATTGACACTGCTGGACTTGGCAGAACTGTGAGTATTGTCACTGCTGGACTTGGCAGAACCGTGAGTATTGTCACTGCTGGACTTGGCAGAACCGTGAGTATTGTCACTGCTGTACTTGGCAGAACCGTGAGTTTGTCACTGCTGGACTTGGCAGAACCGTGAGTATTGTCACTGCTGTACTTCGCAGAACCGGGAGTATTGTCACTGCTGGACTTGGCAGAACCGTGAGTATTGTCACTGCTGGACTTGGCAGAACCGTGAGTATTGTTACTGCTGGACTTGGCAGAAACGTGAGTATTGTTACTGCTAGACTTGGCAGAAACGTGATTATTGTCACTGCTGGACTTGGCAGAACCGTGAGTATTGTCACTGCTGGACTTGGCAGAACCGTGAGTATTGTCACTGCTGTACTTGGCAGAACCGTGAGTATTGTCACTGCTGGACTTGGCAGAAATGTGAGTATTGTCACTGCTGTACTTCGCAGAACCGGGAGTATTGTCACTGCTGGACTTGGCAGAACCGTGAGTATTGTCACTGCTGGACTTGGCAGAACCGTGAGTATTGTTACTGCTGGACTTGGCAGAAACATGAGTATTGTCACTGCTGGACTTGGCAGAACCGTGAGTATTGTCACTGCTGGACTTGGTAGAACCGTGAGTATTGTCACTGCTGGACTTGGCAGAACCGTGAGTATTGTCACTGCTGGACTTGGCAGAACCGTGAGTATTGTCACTGCTGGACTTGGCAGAACTGTGAGTATTGTCACTGCTGGACTTGGCAGAACCGTGAGTATTGTCACTGCTGGACTTGGCAGAACCGTGAGTATTGTTACTGCTGGACTTGGCAGAAACGTGAGTATTGTTACTGCTAGACTTGGCAGAAACGTGATTATTGTCACTGCTGGACTTGGCAGAACCGTGAGTATTGTCACTGCTGGACTTGGCAGAACCGTGAGTATTGTCACTGCTGTACTTGGCAGAACCGTGAGTATTGTCACTGCTGGACTTGGCAGAAATGTGAGTATTGTCACTGCTGTACTTCGCAGAACCGGGAGTATTGTCACTGCTGGACTTGGCAGAACCGTGAGTATTGTCACTGCTGGACTTGGCAGAACCGTGAGTATTGTTACTGCTGGACTTGGCAGAAACATGAGTATTGTCACTGCTGGACTTGGCAGAACCGTGAGTATTGTCACTGCTGGACTTGGTAGAACCGTGAGTATTGTCACTGCTGGACTTGGCAGAAATGTGAGTATTGTCACTGCTGTACTTCGCAGAACCGGGAGTATTGTCACTGCTGGACTTGGCAGAACCGTGAGTATTGTCACTGCTGGACTTGGCAGAACCGTGAGTATTGTTACTGCTGGACTTGGCAGAAACATGAGTATTGTCACTGCTGGACTTGGCAGAACCGTGAGTATTGTCACTGCTGGACTTGGCAGAACCGTGAGTATTGTCACTGCTGGACTTGGCAGAACCGTGAGTATTGTCACTGCTGGACTTGGCAGAACCGTGAGTATTGTCACTGCTGGACTTGGCAGAACCGTGAGTATTGTCACTGCTGGACTTGGCAGAACCGTGAGTATTGTCACTGCTGTACTTGGCAGAACCGTGAGTATTGTCACTGCTGGACTTGGCAGAACCGTGAGTAGTGTTACTGCTGGACTTGGCAGAAACGTGAGTATTGTTACTGCTGGACTTGGCAGAAATGTGAGTATTGTCACTGCTGTACTTGGCAGAACCGTGAGTATTGTCACTGCTGGACTTGGCAGAACCGTGAGTATTGTCACTGCTGTACTTGGCAGAACCGTGAGTATTGTCACTGCTGGACTTGGCAGAACCGTGAGTATTGTCACTGCTGGACTTGGCAGAACCATGAGTATTGTCACTGCTGGACTTGGCAGAACCGTGAGTATTGTCACTGCTGGATTTGGCAGAACCGTGAGTATTGTCACTGCTGTACTTGGCAGAAACGTGAGTATTGTCACTGCTGGACTTGGCAGAACCGTGAGTATTGTCACTGCTGGACTTGGCAGAACCGTGAGTATTGTCACTGCTGGACTTGGTAGAACCGTGAGTATTGTCACTGCTGGACTTGGCAGAACCGTGAGTATTGTCACTGCTGGACTTGGCAGAACCGTGAGTATTGTCACTGCTGGACTTGGCAGAACCATGAGTATTGTCACTGCTGATTCCTTTTGTAATAGAGTCCTCCGTTCCTCCTGATTAACCCCATGTGACCCATCTGGGTTTTCCATCTGGCATCCTTTGATGGTGCCACGTTGAAAGTCACTGAGCTCTTCAGTAAGGTCATTCTACTGCCAATGTTTGTCGATGGAGATTGCATGGCTGTGTGCTTGATTTTATACACCTGTCAGAAAAGGGCGTGGCTGAAAAAGCAGAATCCACTAATTTGAAGAGGTGCCCACATGCTTTTGTATATATAGGGTATCACTAAAGGCTAGTATCCCACTACTGTAATACAGTCACTACTTCCAACTTGCCAACAGTTTTCAACACTAGCAATTTCAATTTCTAAACTCAAACTCATCTGGTCAAATGAAGCAAGTCACACAATTTTTCTTTATGAAAACGACCCATTCTAGTTGTTATTTGACCTCTGACCTGGCTACAACATTGATGACAATAGTACTATTAATATGACCACCATAGCATATAGCTCCCCATAGCCTCCTCTGATTTCTGACTAGATTAACATTACCACTTGTTTAAAACAATACAGGCAAAACATTTCTCCAAGACAGAACAAAACATCAGTATCAATAATCCAAAGAAATGTGATTTTGTGTGTGTGTGTGTGTGTGTGTGTGTGTGTGTGTGAATAGACAGTGGTGTCTGTTATTCACACACAGGGAAGTAGTCAAGCCCAGAGAAGCAAACATACATCCGTCCTGCTCCAGTCTCCCTTCATCTAGCCCATATCCCCACAGCATCAAACGCAACAAATTCACACAGGTATACACACACACACACACACACACACACACACACACACACACACACACACACACACACACACACACACACACACACACACACAGAGCAAGAGAGGTATACAGGCACCATCTAGTGCTTTGCTCAGGAAAATCCTCTGAGATAGAAATACAGAGAATCATGTATCAAACTACATTGTTTTATATGTCTGTTAAACTTGTTTTATCTATTAAACTTGTTTTGTATATCTATTAAACTTGTTTTGTATATCTATTAAACTTGTTTTATCAATTAAACTTGTTTTGTATATCTATTAAACTTGATATATATATATATATCAGTTAATCTTGTACAGTATATCTATTAAACTTGTTGTATATATCTCTTAAACTTCATTTATATATATAAAACGTGTTTAATCTATCTATTAAACTTGATTTATATATATTAAACTTGTTTTATCTATCTATTAAACTCATTTTATATATCTATAAAACTCGTATATATCTATTAAACTTGTTTAATCTATCTATTAAACTTGATTTATATATATTACACCTGTTTTATCTATCTATTAAACTCATATCTATAAAACTTGTTGTATATTTCTATTAAACTTGTTTTATCTATCTATTAAACTTGCTGTATATGTCTATTTAACTTGTTTTATATATCTGTTAACTTGTTTTATATATCTGTTAACTTGTTTTATATATCTATTAAACTTGTTTTATATATCTGATTAACTGGTTTTATATATCTATTAAACTTGTTTTATCTATCTATTAAACTTGTATATACAGTTGAAGTCGGAAGTTTACATACACCTTAGCCAAATACATTTAAACTGGTTTTTTTTTCGCAATTCCTGACACTTAATCCTAGTAAAAATTCCCTGTCTTAGGTCAGCTTTGATCAGCACTTTATTTTAAGAATGTGAAATGTCACAATAATAATTGAGAGAATGATTCATTTCTTTCATCACATTCCCAGTGGGTCAGAAGTTTACATAGACTCAATTAGTATTTGGTTGCATTGCCTTTAAATTGTTTAACTTGGGTCAAACGTTTTGGGTAGCCTTCCACAAGCTTCCCACAATTAGTTGGGTGAATTTTGGCCCATTCCTCCTGACAGAGCTGTTGTAACTGAGTCAGGTTTGTAGGCCTCCTTGCTCGCACACACTTTTTCAGTTTTGCCCACAAATCTTATATAGGATTGAGGTCAAGGCTTTGTGATGGCCACTCCATGACCATGACTTTGTTGTCCTTAAGCCATTTTGCCACAACTTTGGAAGTATGCTTGGGGTCATTGTCCATTTGGAAGACCCATTTGTGACCAAGCTCTAACTTCCTGACTTATGTCTTGAGATGTTGCTTCAATATATCCACAAAATTTCCCTTCCTCATGAAGCCATCTATTTTGTGAAGTGCACCAGTCCCTCCTGCAGCAAAGCACCCCCACAACATGATGCTGCCACCCCCGTGCTTCACGGTTGGGATGGTGTTCTTCGGCTTGCAAGCCTCCCCCTTTTTCCTCCAAACATAACGATGGTCATTATGGCCAAACAGTTCTATTTTTGTTTCATCAGACCAGAGGACATTTCTCCAAAAAGTACGATCATTGTCCCCATGTGCAAACCACAGTCTGGCTTTTTTTATGGTGGTTTTGGAGCAATGGCTTCTTCCTTGCTGAGCAGCCTTTCAGGTTATGTCGATATAGGACTCGTTTTACTGTGGATATAGATACTTTTGTACCTGTTTCCTCCAGCATCTTCACAAGGTCCTTTGCTGTTGTTCTGGGATTCATTTGCACTTTTCGCATCAAAGTATGTTCATCTCTAGGAAACAGAATGCGTCTCCTTCCTGAGCAGTTTGACGGCTACGTGGTCCCATGGTGTTTGTACTTGCGTACGATTGTTTGTACAGATGAACGTGGTACCTTCAGGCGTTTGGAAATTGCTCCCAAGGATAAACCAGACTTGTGGAGGTCTACAATTTATTTTCTGAGGTCTTGGCTGATTTCTTTTGATTTTCCCATGATGTGAAGCAAAGAGGCACTGAGTTTGAAGGTAGGCCTTGAAATACATCCACAGGTACCCCTCCAATTGACTCAAATGACGTCAATTAGCCTATCAGAAGCTTCTAAAGCCATTACATCATTTTCTGGATTTTTCCAAGCTGTTTAAAGGCACAGTCAACTTAGTGCATGTAAACTTCTGACCCACTGGAATTGTGATACAATGAATTATAAGTGAAATAATCTGTCTGCAAACAATTGTTGGAAAAATGAATTGTGTCATGCACAAAGTAGACGTCCTAACCGACATGCCAAAACTATAGTTTGTTAACAAGAAATTTGTGGTGTGGTAGAATCATTTGTTTAATGACTCCAACCTAAGTGTATGTAAACTTCTGACTTCAACTGTATCTGTTAAACTAGTTTTATCTATTAAACTTGTTTTATCTATTAATCTTGTTTTATATATCTGTTAAACTTGTTTTATATATCTATTAAACATGTTTTATCTATTCAACTTGTTTTATATATCTGTTAAACTTGTTTTATATATCTGTTGAACTTGTTTTATATATCTGTTAAACTTGTTTTATATATCTATTAACCTCTTTTAAATCATATGCATTGTTAAGAAAGGAGAAACTACAAGTTTTCCCAGACATCTTCTCAAGGTTGTATAATTCAATTGACTACAAAATGAGGACAAGAAACAGCCACATTTTGACCCAGACGCGTGTTATTAGTGGTGTGAAACAGTGTTGAAGGATATCCGAAAGCTTCTGAGTCCCAAATGGCACCCTATTCCATTTATAGTGCACTACTTTTGACCAGAGCCCTATGCCAAAAGTAATGCACTACATAGGGAATGGGCCCTGGGTCAATAGCACTGCACTACATTGGGATGCATCTTTTGTCTCTGAACCTGTTGCAGCCAGTCAGTAATTCTATCTTAGGGTCACCTACAATAACAGAGATAAATGCCCTGCAACCTCCTGCGACATGTTTTCAAACATTTGCCTTCCGTTGTGTTTCAAAATACGATTGAACTGAAATATGTTACACATGAAATATGTTACACCACGGCAGCGGGAAAATGTTTTGGGGTGGGGGTGTTATCGACGGGGGCGGGAAAGAGGGTATTTTTATCCCCTCTTTGCTGACGAGTATTTTTCTTTGCTCATACAGGAGGAATAAAGGACTGGGCACTCATTTGGTGGAGCATTAATCATGTTTTATTGTGATTTATCAGGGGTTGATGCAGCAGTCACAGCGCTACTACTTGCGCTGCTACTGCACGTGACCAACCTATAATGTCATCAGTAATAGTGAGTGGTGGATGAAGGCTTGGTGGAAACTTTGATGAACACTGCCTAGTGTGTGTGTGTGTGTGTGTGTGTGTGTGTGTGTGTGTGTGTGTGTGTGTGTGTGTGTGTGTGTGTGTGTGTGTGTGTGTGTGTGTGTCTATCTGTCTCACTAAATGAGGACAGCATAAAATATTTCAAAGCTCCTTGGGATGAACCAAATGTTCAACTACATCTGACCCTAACCCAACTATATCTGACCCTAACCCAACTATATCTGACCCTAACCATAACCCAACTATATCTGACCCTAACCATGACCCAACTACATCTGACCCTAATCCAACTATATCTGACCCTAAAAAAACTATATCTGACCCTAACCCAACTATATCTGACCCTAACCCAACTATATCTGACCCTAACCATAACCCAACTATATCTGACTCTAACCCAACTATATCTGACCCTAACCCTTACACAACCATATCTGACCCCAACCCAACTATATCTGATTGTAACCCAACAATATCTGACCCTAACCTAACTATTTCATACCCTAACCCAACTATATCTGACCCTAACCCAACTATTTCTGACCCTAAGCCAACAATATCTGACCCTAACCCTAACCCAACTATATCTGACCCTAAACCAAACCCAACTATATCAGACCCTAAACCAACTATATCTGAACCTAAACCTAACCCAACTATATCTGACCCTAAACCAAACCCAACTATATCTGACCCTAAACCAAACCCAACTATATCTGACCCTAAACCAAACCCAACTATATCTGACCCTAAACCTAACCCAACTATATCTGACCCTAAACCTAACCCAACTATATCTGACCCTGACCCAACTATATCTGACCCTAAACCTAACCCAACTATATCTGACCCTAAACCTAACCCAATTATACCTGACCATAACCCAACTATATCGAACCTAAACCTAACCCAACTATAACTGGCCCTAAACCTAACCCAACTATATCTGACCCTAAACCAACTATATCTGACCCTAAACCAAACCCAACTTTATCTGACCCTAACCCAACTATATCTGACCCTAAACCTAACCCAACTATATCTGACCCTAAACCTAACCCAATTATACCTGACCATAACCCAACTATATCGACCCTAAACCTAACCCAACTATTTTTGACCCTAAACCAAACCCAACTATATCTGACCCTAACTCTAAATCTAACCCAACTATAACCCAACTATATCTGCTGTATAGTATATCTACTATACTGAATGATCTACTGCAGTATATACCAACTGTAGATCTCTCTTGATAATACACCTGGAAAGAAAATACCCCTCGAAAAATTGATTTTAGGTTAATTTAGGTCAAGTTTTGACTAATACAATATTTATCCACATAGATTTTTTCCTGTCAGCTTTTACGTACTCTCCAGACTTATCAAAACTAGATCTAGAAGAATACTTTATTAATCCAGAGATGGAGAATGGTCTTCATCTCTACCCAACCCCTCCGATACACCACACACAGACATACACACATACAGACATACACACATACAGACACACACACACACACACACACACACACGCACACGCACACACACTCAATCGGTCTAAAGATGCCCTGCCCAGTTAGAGTGTGTGACCCCTAGCAGTCAGTGTTGGACTTCAGTACGGTCAGAACAGGGTCATGCCTCCACATCAGTGTGATGAGGGAAGTGACACATTACCACCATATTTGCATAGAAATTCAGAGCAAACACAGCCCTGGGCCCGTATCCACAAAGCCTCTCAGAGTAGGAGCTGATCTAGGTTCAGTATTGCCTTTTAGATCTAATGAATAAGGTGTTTTGTGGATATGGGCCCAGGGCTTCAAGTGTATCGGAGGGGTTGGGTACAGATGAGTGGAGTATCACTTCCCAAAGCTGATGGCATGCGGGACAGTCAGCTTAAGTGCCAAAAAAGTAAATGAGGCATTTGGTTGAGTTATCACTTTAAAGAACCAGGTAGTGTACAGTTTCACTCTATGGCTGATTGCATATGACACAGGCTTGTTTTGTTCTAGGCTATTTTATGTATCTTCCGGAACTTTCCGTCTGTTTTAAATGCTGTTTTTATTTTGAGAGGTCTGGTGAGATGGTGAACAGGCAAAGCGTCAATACAGGGCTAAGATTGAATCATACTACACCGGCCCCGACGCTCGTCTTATGTAGCAGGGCTTGCAAACTATTACAGACTACAAAGGGAAGCACAGCCGCGAGCTGCCTAGTGACACGAGCCTACCAGATGAGCTAAATCACTTCTATGCTCGCTTCGAGGTAAGCAACACTAAGGCATGCATGAGAGCATCAGCTGTTCCGGACGACTGTGTGATCACGCTCTCCGTAGCTGACGTGAGTAAGACCTTTAAACAGGTCAACATTCACAAGGCTGCGGGGCCAGACAGATTACCAGGACGTTTACTCCAGGCATGTGCTGACCAACTGGCAGGTGTCTTCACTGACATTTTCAACATGTCCCTGATTGAGTCTTTAATACCTACATGTTTCAAGCAGACCACCATAGTCCCTGTGCCCAAGACCACTAAGGCAACCTGCCTAAATGACTACAGACCCGTAGCACTCACGTCCGTAGCCATGAAGTGCTTTGAAAGGGTGGTAATGGCTCACATCAACACCACCAGAAACCCTAGACCCACTCCAATTTGCATACCGCCCTAACAGATCCACAGATGATGCAATCTCTATTGCACTCCACACTGCTCTTTCCCACCTGGACAAAAGGAACACCTTTGTAAGAATGCTATTCATTGACTACAGCTCATCGTTCAACACCATAGTACCCTCAAAGCTCATCACTAAGCTAAAGATCCTGGGACTAAACACCTCCCTCTGCAACTGGACCCTGGACTTCCTGATGAGCCACCCCCAGGTGGTAAGGGTGGTAAACACTTGAGCCCCCCAGGGGTAAGTGCTCAGTTCCCTCCTGTACTCCCTGTTCACCCACGACTGCACGGCCAGGCACGACTCCAACACCATCATTAAGTTTGCAGATGACACAATAGTGGTAGGCCTGATCATGGACGAGACAGCCTATAGGGAGGAGGTCAGAGACCTGGCCGGGTGGTGCCAGAATAACAACCTATCCCTCAACGTAACCAAGACAAAAGGAGATGATTGTGGACTATAGAAAAAAGAGGACTGAGCACGCCCCCAATCTCATCGATGGGGCTGTAGTGGAGCAGGTTGACAGCTTCAAGTTCCTTGGTGTCCACATCACCAACAAACTAGAATGGTCCAAACACACGAAGACAGTCATGAAGAGGGCACGACAAAGCCTATTCCCCCTCAGGAAACTAAAAGATTTGGCATGAGTCCTGAGAGCCTCAAAAGCTTCTACAGCTGCAACATCGAGAGCATCCTGACTGGTTGCATCACTGCCTGGTACGGCAATTGCTTGGCCTCCGACCGCAAGTCACTACAGAGGGCAGTGCGTACGGCCCAGTACATCACTGGGGCTAAGCTGCCTGCCATCCAGGACCTCTATACCAGGCTGTGTCAGAGGAAGGCCCTAAAAATTGTCAAAGACTCCAGCCACCCCAGTCATAGACTGTTCTCTCTACTACTGCATGGTAAGAGGTGCCAAGTCTGGGACAAAAAGGCTTCTCAACAGTTTTTACACCCAAGCCATAAGACTCCTGAACAGGTAATCAAATGGCTACCCGGACTATTTGCATTGTTTGCCCCCCCAACCCCTCTTTTATGCTGCTGCTACTCTCTGTTCATCATATGTGCACAGTCATTTTAACTATATATTCATGTACATACTACCTCAATTGGCCCGACCAACCAGTGCTCCCGCACATTGGCTAACCGGACTATCTGCATTGTGTCCCACCCACCACCCCCTCTTTTACGCTACTGCTACTCTCTGTTCATCATATATGCCTAGTTACTTTAACCATATCTACATGTACATACTACCTCAATCAGCCTGACTAACCGGTGCCTGTATGTAGCCTCGCTACTGTTTTTCACTGTCTTTTTACTGTTGTTTTTATTTCTTTACTTACCTATTGTTCACCTAATACCTTTTTTGCACTATTGGTTAGAGCCTGTAAGTAAGCATTTCACTGTAGGGTCTAAACCTGTTGTATTTGGCGCACGTGACAAATAAACTTTGATTTGATGTATTTAATACATATGGACTATTGCAAATAAACTTCAGTAACTTACTGCTAAACAAAGCAGGTTCGTTTTCTAACGTATTTCAGCATCACTAGTAAACATCCTAGTTGCCATAACTCTTATGTTACAAAAAGTGAGTCAAATCGAAAAACTGATCTCAGTTCAGTGTCTGGGGGCAACTTCACTTTATGCATTTGGCGTGACGTCACACAACATCATGGCGGCGTACATGCTGAACACAAACACAGCACACATTTACCCACGAAGATAATGACAAACGATTCAATTTGCGTTTAAATGGGCAAGTCATCTATGGTAAAGTCCAATGATGAACAAGAAAACTGACGACGAAATATGCCAAATCCAAGAAAGCATGACCCTAACACTGGCTCAAATGACTTAAGTGAAATCTGGAGTCATGTTTCCACATGTTCTCAAAAAAGGTTGAGAACAAACAAATCGGGTAAAAGCCCGAAACTGACACCCCAATCTTCACCTTCTGTCAGGAAGTCACCACATACTCGTTCTAAAGGTAAGATGGTTGCCAAAAGTGAACGGGAACGGTATTGCTAACCAGCTAGTTGGGTAGCCAACAACATCTAGACTCAATAGCTAACGTTGTCAAACTTTCGTGTAGGTTGCAGTATAAACAGCTCTAACGTTAATTAGCTGGGCAGAGACGTCGCTAGCCAGGGACACCTTCAGTTGCCAAACGTTCTTCAACGTTGCAGATAGAAATGCAATGTATAGAGCTGATGTGATTCCTCGTTCTATTTCTATCTGAACGTTCCAAGACGTTGGTTTTGTTTATTAGGATCCCCATTAGCTTTTTAATTTTAATTGTAACCTTTAATTAACTACAGCACATGCAACAGCTACTCTTCCTGGGGTCGACATAAAACGTACAAATAAATGACAAAGTACAAAACAGTTATAGACAAGGACATTATATACAAATATAAAAAATAATAAGTTATATATTAGAAAGACACCAAGAGACAACAAAAATACTATTTACACACTATTAACATATTCATATTCTTATATATAGTTAAATGAGATTTTGGGCCTCCCGAGTGGTGCAGCGGTCTAAGGCACTGCATCTTCAGTGCTAGAGGCGTCGCTACAGACCCTGGTTCGATTCTAGGCTGTATCACAACCGGCCGTGATTGGGAGTTCCATAAGGCGGCGCACAATTGGCCCAGCGTCATTAGGGTTTGGCCTGGGTAGGCTGTCATTGTAAATAATAATTTGTTCTTAAACTGACTTGCCTTGTTAAATAAAGGTTAAATTATAATAAAAATATATATATAATCTTTAGAAAGAGCAGAGGTGATGTAAAAGGTTATTTTTAAATATTTTTTTAAAGCTAAACAGACTTTTTCCCTGAGTAACGTCTGGTGGCAGAGCATTCCACGATGACATGGCTCCATACATAACTGAACAGTGCATTAGCCTCTAGTCACATGTGCTGATGCTCTCCCTATTGTACTCATGCGTGACCAGGTAGACCCCATTTGTTGTTCACCTATTTAGTATGTCTAGTGACCTCCTTACAGTTGGTCTCGTTCCCTCCAGATTTGCAGACCCCCAAACGACGAGCGAGGGGCAGATACACGGGCTTAAACAACCCTGCTGATTCCCCCGGGGATGGAGATGTTTTACAGGACATCATATGGGACCCGGCATCACCTACTCCTGCTGGAAGTGGTATGATGATGCTGTTGTTAAGTCACTTGATGAGCAAAAGCTTTAACATTAGCATAACTTTATCCTTCATTCCTCCTCTTCCTCATTCTCCTCACACCTCATTCTCCTCACACCTCCTCACACCTGGATTGAGATCCTCAATCCACTCCTCTTTTTGTTGTTCTTCTCAAAGCCAGTACATGATGGTGTCTCAGTGGATACGAGGTCATGTGTTTCATTCCTCCACAGATCACAGAGGCGACACAGAGGCTGCTTCCAGTTTCCGCTAGTGGCCTTTATGCCCAAAGTCATTGGGATTACTATGTATATGTGCCAACAGAAGGCTAACTGTTGCTGTCCTTATTCTCCAGGGGAAGGGCCCAGCAACACCAGAGTTGTTGAGATATCAGACATTGTCAATCGGATCGCTCCTAAGGTCAGTATATAAAACATGTTTACCGTGTCACTGAGGTCCATTGATAGATGGAGTAGCAGGCCGTCATTGTAAATACGAATTTGTTCTTAACTGACTTCCTGGTTAAATAAAATAAATGAATAGATGCTGGTGCCCTGCAGCACCGACATGTTTTTGAATCATGTGTTACTGTGGATATAAAGGCCTCGTTATATTAAAATGTAAAAGACTGCATTCTACTGTGTTGATTTGTTTCAGTGGATGGAAAGAGATTCTTTGAATGAAGACATTCTAAATCTGGTACTTCTTGAAGCACTGGAGGTTAAAGCCTGGGCCCTGGCTTGAAAGTAGTCCCAAAGCTTTAGGTTGGTCACAGCACACAAACCAGCTGTTGTAAACCATGTCTTCATTTTCCAGGATGCCCAGCATGTCTCTGTGGATAGTCCTCTGCTCCAGTGGATTGGGGACAGTGCTGTCCCCTGTACCCCAGAGGTACGCCCGCCCAAAGCAAGGAAGAAATCCACCCGGTGAGTGAACTTGTACAAATCCCTTGTGTAATCAGGTTGACAAGTTGAAAACCTTTTATTTAACATGTTAGGTTTATTTCTCGTCCAATAGTTTTGTCTTTTCCAGTAATTCTCTTAATCAGATCATTCTTGCTAGTGCTTATACTAGCTTCTTCAAAGGTTCCTCAATATATTCCTTGTTCGTTCATCCACTCACTTCATCCTCTCCTCTCCTCTCTACAGGAAAAGCTCAGTGGAGGACTTGATGCAGCTGGCCAGGCAGTTTGACATCAACATGCACCAGCAGGACAGAGAGAGGAAGTGTGCTGAACACACAAACAATACCATAATCAACAACCGGTACGGGGAGGAACCCAAGGGCCCGACGACAATGTCGTCATCAGCCCAGCAGGTAGAGGCGGAGCTTAACGCTCTGTTCGACGGGCCGACGCAGCGAGTCACCGGACGGCTCAGCCAAGGGTCGAACGCCTCCACCTGTTCTCAGGAGGTCAAGGTTCAAGTTGGGGTCAGCCATCTCACTGCCGATGACCTCGTCAAAGTGTCGGAAGTCAAGCCTGGCGGAGGAAGCACGTCTGGTTCATCGGCTCGTACTGGTAAAGAGGAAGTAGGACAGTGGAACGCCACGACGACTGTGGCGAACGACGAGGACTTTGACTGGGAGGATGATGACCTTCTCAATGACCCTATCGTGTTGGAGATGACCCAGAATCCTGAGGGGCTGAAAACGCTGTCCCCTAAACCCAGCAGCTCACTGACTCTGAGCACTGACAGAGACAACACACAGCTGCTAACAGATACAGAAAAGACCCTACCCCCCTCCTCTACTACCTCCAATCCTATCAGCCTGCCCTCTCACTCTGTCTGGAAGGGGACAAGCACACACCTTCAACCCTCTAACAGAGGTGCCCTCACTGAGCCATGTCCTAAACCCAAGCCCACCAGCAGAAGCACTTTCCTGCTGGAGCCCAACCTTTGTTTCCAGGTGAATATGGCTCCGACAACCAAAGAAGCACCCAGACCGTCCCTCACTGTTGGAGAGGCCCAGCCTGAGAGACCCAGGCCCGGCTTGTCTGCAGCCGTGGGGACTAGGGGCCCCAGTGGAGACTCTGCTGAGGGGGTGAGCACAGCCACAACCTCACGTGGAACCACAGCCCCAGACTCCGCTTTCAAAGACATCTCAGAGGAGGACCTCCAGTCCCTGTTTGACTCTGAGTCGCTGTGGAACGACGACGAAGGTGACGATGACGAACTGCTGTATCAGGTGTGTGACGACGTGGAGAGGATCTCCAACAGTCAGCCGCTGTCCGAGGACGCCACCGCAACCACGGATGGCACTGAGGTCCGCGTCCAGGAGAGCAAACCGAAAGCCCCTCCAACCGCCCCTCTGGCTACAGCGAGAGAGGGGTCTATGACTATGGATAGGGCTGTAGGTGGTCCTAGCAGGAGACAGTCAATCACCTGCACGTCTGGCCGCTCAAACTCAGCACCAGGAGATAGGAGCTGCACCCATGTGCACTTTCAGGGATGGAACATTCCAGCAAAAGCAGGAAATGTTTGGGTCGGACATCATACAGTCATGTCCCAGAGCCATCCAGGCAGCTCTGAGGGTCTGGGCAAGTTTACCCAGCTGAGGGGTGCTCCAGGCTGGGGAACATTTGGCCTAGGCTCCCTTGGAGTTAGAACCTTCCAAGCGGAGAACTCAAAGTCGGTCATGCCACGGACAGTGTCGGCGAGAACCCTCCCAAACTCAAATTCCCATCATGCATCATCGTTCAAGAGACATCTGTCGGACTCGGCCGCCATCGGCAACAAAGGTGAGCTTTTTACCCCATAAAAAGGCAAAACAATAATCCTCCACTTGTCAGTTTAGCTCTAGTGTTACATTAAATGTTGGCCCCTAACAACACATTAGGCCAATCAGGAAGTTTACTCAAAGCGTTATCCACTTATCCCTGGAAGTCAAGCTAGTCCAGTGTAGTGAAGAGAAGAGCTCTCATAGTCAGCCAGTGTAGGCAGGTTTTAAACTTGTCAAGTACATGACAAAACACATCTAATGGAGGCAGTCAAGTTTACTGAAGAGGTGGCTGTTGGGTCAGGGCTCTGAGAGGTTAGGAGATAAATAGATGGCTGTTGGGTCAGGGCTCAGAGGTTAGGAGGTAAATAGATGGCTGTTGGGTCAGGGCTCAGAGGTTAGGAGGTAAATAGATGGCTGTTGGGTCAGGGCTCTGAGAGGTTTGGAGGTAAATAGATGGCTGTTGGGTCAGGGCTCAGAGGTTAGGAGGTAAATAGATGGCTGTTGGGTCAGGGCTCTGAGAGGTTAGGAGGTAAATAGATGGCTGTTGGGTCAGGGCTCTGAGAGGTTAGGAGGTAAATAGATGGCTGTTGGGTCAGGGCTCTGAGAGGTTAGGAGGTAAATAGATGGCTGTTGGGTCAGGGCTCTGAGAGGTTTGGAGGTAAATAGATGGCTGTTGGGTCAGGGCTCTGAGAGGTTTGGAGGTAAATAGATGGCTGTTGGGTCAGGGCTCTGAGAGGTTAGGAGGTAAATAGATGGCTGTTGGGTCAGGGCTCTTGAGAGGTTAGGAGGTAAATAGATGGCTGTCGGGTCAGGGCTCTGAGAGGTTTGGAGGTAAATAGATGGCTGTTGGGTCAGGGCTCTGAGAGGTTAGGAGATAAATAGATGGCTGTTGGGTCAGGGCTCTGAGAGGTTAGGAGGTAAATAGATGGCTGTTGGGTCAGGGCTCTGAGAGGTTAGGAGGTAAATAGATGGCTGTTGGGTCAGGGCTCTGAGGTTAGGAGGTAAATAGATGGCTGTCGGGTCAGGGCTCTGAGAGGTTAGGAGGTAAATAGATGGCTGTTGGGTCAGGGCTCTGAGAGGTTAGGAGGTAAATAGATGGCACATTCTGTCTTTAAGCTTTTCAATTGCAGTCAAAGTCCTATTTCCATGTAATCTGATTTGTTTCTCAGTGTTTGTCAACAGTCAGATGACAGGGAGATGCACGGAGGAGGAGATTGAGAGGAAGAAGCAGGAGGCCATAGCCAGAAGAAGGACCAGGGAAACCTCCCTAAAAGCAGGGGGACTTCCTCTGTGACTAAGCAATGGGACACTAGATTAATACACAGTTAACCAGAATACCTATAGAGTAGCTATCCTATGTTAGGTTGGTACCATAAACATTTCTCAAGGTTTCTTCACAGAACACTGTCGGTGCTACTAGAACAGTGTTGCGTTACGGAGCTATACTGCTTGACACACACACACACACACACACACACACACACACACACACACACACACACACACAGCGACCTTATCTCTGGTCTCTACTGGAGATGAATTGGTTTCTGTTGTTTGAGAGCTGCTGCACTTTTTTAGTTGCTTATATTCTCACTGTTGTTCTATCTGGAGGTCACTGAAAAGCTGAGTAGAATATACAGCAGAAACACTTTATCTGGAGTCATAGCAAGCAGTTGGCTTGTAATGCCTTTACAGCACCTCAAAGGAGATTGTCACCTTTTTTTTTATTTTTTACACGTTAGTCTGTTGACATTCCAAGTAGATAATGAGTCATCTTGATGAGCAGTGAGGAGATCTGTTCTGTCTTCCAACAGTATCTTTCAGATGAACTGTAGGTCCAGAACCCACCTTGTTGCTGTAACTCAGCAACATTATAGTACATTATCTTTACACTGCATGTGTTGACATGTGCTATATTAGTACCTTGTGTTTTGCACCTTATCCAGAAACGACAATAACACCAACACTAACCAGGTTTCCGTCCAAACTTCTCTATGTGAGTTCGAGAAAGAAAATGTCACCACAGACCTGATGGAAACGGCAAATTTGTCAGTAAACTTGTCCAAAATGTCGACAAAACAATATACGCTAGACAAGATGGGATATTTTTGTTTCTGTAAAATGCACGCGAGACGCCTTTTTATGCTGAAATATTGCTGGAATAGCCATCATGTCGACGTAAACTCTGAGCCACGCGATGAGATGTTGTGTGGCCCTCGCACTACGACCCCTAAAAGCAGTTTATTAAGCTACGTATTAAAGAGCTTCTGATTACCTTCACAGGGTGGTGAAAGTCTGCGATGATGCTCCTTTCCATTAAATATCAAGGGCCTTATTCTGGTGACGTGATGATCGATGCTTGGCTGCCGTTTGACTAATAAGTAAGAATCTGTCTCTTTTGTCCGTAATAATCTCATCCTGTAGGCTGTAGGCATCTGTGAGCTGTTGGCTGGAGCGCGTGTGTCCAAACCAAAGTGGGCACATTTGCTATACAACGCAACATTTGTAGTGACAAAGCCATCAGCAGAGTTGAAAATGTTACCTTTGTTTTAACTAAGCAAGTCCAGAACAAATTCTTATTTACAATGACGGCCACATCCGGACGACGCTGTGCCAGTTGTGCTCCACCCTATTGGACTCCCAATCACGGCCGGATGTGATGCAGCCTGGATTCGAACCAGGGACTGTAGTGACGCCCCTTGCACTGAGAAGTAGTGTCTTAGACCACTGCGCCACTCGGGAGCCCATTTAACTTGTATTTTTTTTATTCAGTGCGTGAGAATTTAACGGCAAAAGTTATTTTTATGTGCATAAAAAGTCATCGCACAAAGCCTTTTATTCAGTTGAATATTCCCATAAAAACTTGTCGCCGATTGGAAGGAAACTTAGCTAAAAAGCTTTAAATAAAGGTTGAAATCCTGGCTTGTCACATGGTGGTGTAAAATACAGGGCCCTAGGGATAATACAATGAGGAAGAGGTTCTGTATCTACTTCTGTTATCTCAATGGCTCCATTGTATCAGTCATGTCTCATTGACTGTAGAGACAGGTTATGACTTGGAGAGAGGTGGAGCTGTGCATCTCCATCAGATTTGTTTTTAGTGTCTTTATCTATGTACCAGAGGTGACCAGTTATACCTAAAAACTACTGTGTCGACCAAAACCACCTGGCATATACTGTTTCATCAAAATACATCAAAATGTTCTTTCACATTTTGTAATCAAAGATGATCAAAGCAGTGTTTTTAGAGACTGCAGCTCGGCTATGAATCAAGACAGTGTTATGTTGAAGTACTCTTGCGACTTTATTAAAACCCAATGTGTTAGAAAAGAAAGTTGGTTTTCCTTTCATTTTTACTTGAGTATGTCACTACTGACTAGATTTGACTTTTTCACCATCTTGTTTTTTTAAAAATGCATTTTACGTTTCTTTACGTAGTCATAGTTACTTTGTTTTTATTTCTTACGGTGGTCCGTATTTGCACAGGTCACAGTGGTATGAACAGAAAGAGCACAGTATCATGCCACTTATGCAATATTACTAGATGTGTTATTCATTCTGAGTCAAAACCACCATTAAACTATCATCAAAACATGCTACCTTTCCTCTGATTCATTCCAACTCACGTGTGGCTCTTCCCACCAGCCTCCACTGGTGTGGCTTATTTAAAGAATGATGACAGACATGGCAATGAGCAATTTTGTAAGTTTCTCATTCAACTACAAGTCAGACGTTGTGAACAGCTAATATCTCTCACGTGGACGATAGATCATTGAGGGATTATATTCATATTGAATCTAATTTGTCTTCCACACCTGCCGTATTGTGTGTGGTACAGTGTGTGTCTTTGTACTCCCTTGAGAATCCACCAGTATACTTCTAATGAGACCCCCCCCCCAGCCATTTCTAATGAGACCCCCCCCCAGCCATTTCTGATGGGAGCGCCCCAGCCATTTCTGATGGGAGCGCCCCAGCCATTTCTGATGGGAGCCATTTTGTGCCTGCCAGAGTAGAGCTCAGGTAGAACACACCTGTGTGGGTGGGTGTGCCCACAGGGAAGTGGGTGTGTGTGTTCACCCTCCTCTCTCTCTTCAGCAGCACATTGACAGTAAATCTAAATGGCAGGACAGTTTGGCGTGGGCATAAAGGTGGCTTTATGACTATGATTATAGTTATGATGATGACTACCATTTATTTCAACTATCTGATGAAACCTGCGAGGCCAACAGGTGTTGAGGCCAACAATATCCTACCTGCTGATGGAGTAATGGATTTCTGTAATAGTGAACACTGTGTGTCCACACCACAAGGTCTGCTTTGTGGGAACAGAAGGATTGTATTGCTGTTAGTCTGGCGTTAGACAGTAATGGCTGCCCATCACGTTGCCATGGTAATGGTTTAAATTCTGTCTTTTTAATGTTCCTGTTTAGTGTACATCTACTGGATGTGTAGTTTGTTAACAAGACATTTGTGGAGTGGTTGAAAAACTAGTTTTAGTGACTCCAACCTAAGTGTAAACTTCTGACTTCAACAGTACATTTAAACATTATAGTTTTGGCAAGTCGGTTAGGACATCTACTTTGTGCATGACACAATTAATTTTTCCAACAATTGTTTACAGACAGATTATTTCACTTATAATTCACTGTATCACAATTCCAGTGGGTCAGAAGTTTACATACACTAAGTTGACTGTGCCTTTAATCAGCTTGGACAATTCCAGAAAATTATGTCATGGCTTTAGAAGCTTCTGATAGGCTAATTAACACCATTTGAGTCATTTGGAGGTGTACCTGTGGATGTATTTCAAGGCCTACCTTCAAACTCAGTGCCTCTTTGCTTGACATCATGGGAAAATCAAAAGAAATCAGCCAAGACCTCAGAAAAAAAATTGTAGACCACCACAAGTCTGGTTTATCCTTGGGAGCAACTTCCAAACGCCTGAAGGTAAAACATTCATCTGTACAAACAATCGTACGCTAGTTTAATAAACACCATGGGACCACGCAGCCGTCATACCGCTCAGAAAGGAAACGTGTTCTGTCTCCTAAAGATTAACGTACTTTGGTGCGAAAAGTGCTAATCAATCTCAGAACAACAGCAAAGGATTTTGTAAAGATGCTGGAGGAAACAGGTACAAAAGTATCTATATCCACAGTAAAACGAGTCCTATATCGACTTAACCTGAAAGGCTGCTCAGCAAGGAAGAAGCCACTGCTCCAAAACCGCAATAAAAAGCCTGACTATAGTTTGCAACTGCACATGGGGACAAAGATTGTACTTTTTGGAGAAATGTCCTCTGGTCTGATGAAACAAAAATAGAACTGTTTGGCCATAACGACCATCGTTATGTTTGGAGGAAAAAGGGGAGGCTTGCAAGCCGAAGAACACCATCCCAACCGTGAAGCACGGTGGTGGCAGCATCATGTTGTGGGGGTGCTTTGCTGCAGGAGGGACTGGTGCACTTCACAAAATAGATGGCTTCATGAGGAAGGAAAATTATGGGGATATATTGAAGCAACATCTCAAGACATCAGTCAGGAAGTTAAAGTTTGGTCGCAAATGGGTCTTCCAAATGGACCATGACCACAAGCATGCTTCCAAAGTTGTGGCAAAATGGCTTAAGGACAACAAAGTCAAGGTATTGGAGTGGCCATCACAAAGCCCTGACCTCCAATCTTATAGAAAATGTATGGGCAGAACTGAAAAAGCATGTGCGAGCAAGGAGGCCTACAAACCTGATTCAGTTACACCAGCTCTGTCAGGAGGAATGGGCCAAAATTCACCCAACTTATTGTGGGAAGCTTGTGGAAGGCTACCCGAAACGTTTGGCCCAAGTTAAACAATTTAAAGGCAATACTACCAAATACGAATTGGGTTTATGCAAACTTCTGACCCACTGGGAATGTGATGAAAGAAATAAAAGCTGATATAAATCATTCTCTCTATTCTGACATCTCTCATTCTTAAAATAAAGTGGTGATCCTAACTGACCTAAGACAGGGAATTTTTACTAGGATTAAATGTCAGGAATTGTGAACAACTGAGTTTAAATGTATTTGGCTAAGGTGTATGTAAACTTCTGACTTCAACTGTATTTTTTTAGACTTTGGATCACTTTGTATCTGTTGAAGTACAGGATTGGTAAAGTAGGGATTGTAGGCTACTTCCTTTATTCAGAACAGAAACAAAAGCTAAATGTAGTCATCTATTTATTCACAGTGGGACAGAGGGAGGGAAGAAGGCCAGTGGACTTTCATTGCCCCCACCTTCATCACATGGAAGCTACAAACAAACCAGATAAAACTAATAATGAATTTCATCTACATTTTCTTCTCCATTGTGAACTATAACATACTCTCTGTCTCTGTCAGAGTATTCCTCAAAAGCAGTTGGTTGCTGAGAAAAGTCACTTTCTCTACTCTACTCTGTAGTGCAGTGTTCAACCGTGACCTTTTCCCCGCACGGTTCAGGTTCAGGTGAAGAGGCTCATGTCAGAGACATGATGGACATCTATTTTCCTGGAAGGTATTTGAGTGTTCAAGGGCTCCCGAGTGGCGCAGCGGTCTAAGGCACTGCATCTCCGTGCAAGAGGTGTCACTACAGTCCCTGTTTCCAATCCAGGCTGTATCACATCCAGCCGTGATTGGGAGTCCCATAGGGCGGCACACTGCATCGTCCTGGTTAGGGTTTGGCCGGGGTAGGCCGTCATTGTAAATAAGAATTTATTCTTAACTGACTTGCCTAGTTAAATAAATAAAAAATACATTTGGGGATTTGACTTTCTCCACAGACTAATCCACTTCACCTCACCACTGTTCCTCCATCCCAAGTCATATGGAACGTTCTACCCTTCCTCTCTCTGGTTGAATTTCTCTTCAGGAGCTGGTGAAAGGGAAAACATTGGCATGGATCATCTTTCATACATACAGTATAATCATGTTTTTTAATTTATTATTGTAAAAGGATATTGCTTTGTCTCTACTGATCTCCGATAGCTTTCCCATGCTGTGGTGGGAGAGAGTAAGTAAACCTTGAGAGAGAGAGGTGTGTTTTCCTAATGTAGATGACCTCCCAGTGTATGAGGAGAGCGAGCGCGCCAGAGAGAAGAGGCCCCAGCCTGTCAGCAGGGTAAATGACCTGTGCAGAGTTTCACAGTGCGTGTCATTAGCCAGCTTTAGATTTGTTTCAACAGTGCTTTACCTGAGGGCTCCATTCAGAGGCCCCCAGGTATGACCAACCGAGCCCATGGAGAGAGCAGCTGACTGGGGGTGATTCACATAGCATCCCTTCCTCCCTGGGGGCCTCCCTCATCAGGGCTATGTGGGAGGAAAGGGGCTGCCTGGAATGCTCCATTGAACAGGGGAGGGGACCTCCACGTTTAGATTTCAGGCTGTACCATACAGGCTGGATGGAATATGTTGCATGTCTACCTGTAAGGTTGTGTAGCCAGGAGGTTTAATCAGTGCGTTTTAAACAATGCAGAATATAATGTGGAGTCACTCTAGTGGAAAACAAAAAAGTATTATGTGGACGTTACAGTAAGGACAAGGTTACTATATGTTTTAGGCTAAAGTTGTACACATCCCTGGAATAAAGGTGAAAGGTCAATCACCATCCATCTTCAGAATGTTATTTCTATCAGAATGTTTGCATGATGGAGCACCATCTTTCAGTTCTAATCTACTATAACCTCTGTTTATGTTTTTCTGTTGATCTTTTTCCAGATCCTTCCATCAGCAGCACCATACCATCAGTGTTCTTCCATATCCTTCCATCAGCAGCACCATACCATCAGTGTTCTTCCAGAACCTTCCATCAGCAGCACCATACCATCAGTGTTCTTCCATATCCTTCTATCAGCAGCACCATACCATCAGTGTTCTTCCAGATAAGAACCTTCCATCAGCAGCACCATACCATCAGTGTTCTTCCAGAACCTTCCATCAGCAGCACCATACCATCAGTGTTCTTCCAGATCAGATCCTTCCATCAGCAGCACCATACCATCAGTGTTCTTCCATATCCTTCCATCAGCAGCAACATACCATCAGTGTTCTTCCATATCCTTCCATCAGCAGCACCATACCATCAGTGTTCTTCCATATCCTTCCATCAGCAGCACCATACCATCAGTGTTCTTCCATATCCTTCCATCAGCAGCACCATACCATCAGTGTTCTTCCAGATCCTTCCATCAGCAGCACCATACCATCAGTGTTCTTCCATATCCTTCCATCAGCAGCACCATACCATCAGTGTTCTTCCATATCCTTCCATCAGCAGCACCATACCATCAGTGTTCTTCCATATCCTTCCATCAGCAGCACCATACCATCAGTGTTCTTCCAGATCCTTCCATCAGCAGCACCATACCATCAGTGTTCTTCCAGATCCTTCCATCAGCAGCACCATACCATCAGTGTTCAGTATTAAGGGTGCTGTGGAGAACCTACAGATTTAACCATGTTTTTAGAAGCCATGATTGCTCTATGGGCCAACCTCCGCCATCAAATACCCTGTAGCCACATTCCGCCAGCCTATATCTGACAACACCTTTTCGCTACAATGGCTTTGGACTCCCTCCCCCATCCCCATAATAGGTGGCTTGGGCTGTAATGGTGTGTTGACACACACACACATGAACACACACACACGAGCTGCTGTAATAGTCTGCTGACAGGTTTAGGCTGAGGTAATTGTGTTGCCGGGCTTTGCAGTGAGGTGCCAAATCTCCCCCCGAGGAGAATGAGGTGATGCGTGGAGCTAGCGTAGGCTGTTAGCTTTTGATCTGCTGCTTTATTGGCCAATTGTTGTTATAAAAACCATGAAAGGAAGATCCGCAAATAACTTTTATATCAGCACATTGTCATAACAGACACTCAACAGACTTCAAGGCAGCGGTTGTTGAGATGAGTGTGGGTTTGTTGTTGCTCTGTTGTGTGGCTAGGAGGTAGCAGTAGATGCTAGCTAGCTAGCCGAGACTACTTGTGTGCTCCTGAGTAAAATGTATCCTGCTGTGCAGGGCCTCAGTTCATTATGTGTGGCAGGATTGCATTAAGAGACCGACTCTGAGTGGATCTCCAGCTGTTCAGGTCTGCCATTGAGTTCGTCCATGAGGCTCTCTCTCTCACTGAGCACTGAGACTCAATTCAATTTCAATTCAATGGCATTCAGTTATTGGCATGGGAAACATATGTTTACATTGCCAAAGCAAGTGAAAATACAAACAAAAGTGAGAAGAATCAAATAGTAATACAAACGAGTCCCGGTGGGGCTTGTGGAGGTAGGAGAGCACCATTGTGTTCATGACAGCCTCATCTTTCCATAGAGTTCAGGCTTTTATTCTGAAGGGTTAAAATACACAACATGGACGTTTTCAAGGGAACGCACAGATATTTACATTTTGGCAGGCGCTCTTACAGGAGGATACATTTTGTATACTGGTCCCCCTTGGGAATTGAACCTACAACCCTAGTGTTGAAGTGCCATGCTTTATCACAAGGGATACACAAAAACAGACCTGTCAGCTGACTGGGGTATGGATGTCCCAAACTCCCCATGACCTTTATAAGGTCACGCCTGTTTCTATGGTGATAGTGGTAGCCAATGATGGGCTGCTGTGGTACTTTCATCTCATCTGTCTCACATTAAGTCCATGCAGCAAGGAGGAGTTCTCTCTCTTTCTCTTTCTCTCTGTCACATAAACACACCACATGTTCATAGATCTTCATACACAGGCTGACACATAGGACACTAGAACACATGGATGTTCACAATAAACCCACACACACACACACACACACACACACACACACACTGATGAATGCCAAGTGCAGAGTAAAGAAGAGACAGAGAGAAAATGTTTGAACTACAGTTATCTCCTTACAGGCAAATTGTCAGTCCCCAGTCAAATTACCCAAGCTGTTTCCAAATGCAAAGAGGGTTTATCAAATAAACAAAGAAACTAAAGATGCACATGAAGAGATCTGGGTTTTTTTGTTTAGCAGCTGTTGGTGGAAAAATGAAACATTTCCATCAAGGTTTCTTTTCTGTTTTTCCACAACAGAGCAAGACACAGATTGGTATGTTTGAAGATTCTGTTTTGA
>NC_042961.1:367494-372494 GCF_901001165.1 Salmo trutta | reverse complement strand
TGCCAGTAGAAAATGATCCAGGATCAGGTTTTACGTGTAGCTCAAACTGGTGTCGGTTAGGGCTTGAATACAGAGAGTTGATCTTGGATCAGTTTCTGTTGGTGTTGTTTGACATGCGAGCATCCAGCAGAGTGTACAGTACTGTATGACAGAGGCAGAGCTGATACTGTGATTCTGTACATTATTAGGTAGGCCCTACATTGTGTCATGATGGATGGTATTATTCCAATCTCCACCATAAAGCTGTCATCGCTGGGATTGTCTGCCAGAGATCGCTTCCCTTTTGTATCTCTCTTTATGGTCATGCACGGCTTGTGGTCTGTCTGGAAAACCCAGATAAGAACTGACACTTTATACGATGAGAGAGTAAATGGACGTTTACTACAGTTGGTACATGAACGTGTGTGTGCAGGTTCACCAGGATGTGAGTGTGAGTCCTAAGTGCTGGTCAGTGTGTGTGCAGGTTCACCAGGATGTGAGTGTGAGTCCTAAGTGCTGGTCAGTGTGTGTGCAGGTTCACCAGGATGTGAGTGTGAGTCCTAAGTGCTGGTCAGTGTGTGTGCAGGTTCACCAGGATGTGAGTGTGAGTCCTAAGTGCTGGTCAGTGTGTGTGCAGGTTCACCAGCATAATAGAGTAGCCATGCTGGTGTACATTATTTATTGTTGGGGGGGGCCCTAAGCCCTCTAGTTACAGTAAGCTGGGGCGGCAGGGTAGCCTAGTGGTTAGAGTGTTGGATTAAGAACCTAAAAGGTTGCAAGATCAAATCCCCCGAGCTGACAAGATAAAAATCTGTCGTTCTGCCCCTGAACAAAGGAAGTTAACCCACTGTTCCTAGGCCATTATTGAAAATAAGAATTTGTTCTTTAACTGACTTGCCTAGTTAAATAAATCTGAGAAATGTCCTAATCATCTAGTCCCACCAGTATGGAGACACTGCAACTTTACAGTAAGACAGACTGAAAGAGATGAGTGACAGAGATGACTCTCAAAGGTTTCACACTGGGCGCACTGTGAGCCAAATAACACATTCTCCTTACAGCATTCTTAAACACTAGCTAGCTCCACAAACGACTACTATTCTCAGAGCAGACCTGCTTTAACTGAAATAAAAACAGCGTTAACACAGAATGAAGAGGCATGAATATTACATCAACGCTTTGTAACGTTCATCCTCTCATCTCTCTTAATGCTGACCTTTAACAAGTAGCCATGTCCAGTAAACAGTGTGTGTGTTTGGGGCTGTGTGTGTCTGTGGGAAGGGGGAGTTGTGTGTGTGTGTCTGTGTGTGTGTGTCTGTGGGAAGGGGGAGTTGTGTGTGTGTGTGTGTGTGTGCTTACATACGTGTGTGCAGAGACTGTGTATGTAACTGCATAGATGTGTGTGTGTGTGTGTGTGTGTGTGTGTGTGTGTGTGTGTGTGTGTGTGTGTGTGTGTGTGTGTGTGTGTGTGTGTGTGTGTGTGTGTGTGTGTGTGTGTGTGTGTGTGTGTGTGTGTGTTGGGGGAGTTAGTGGTTTTCATGGTACAGTAGGTATGTACAGATTGTTATCAAACGGACTGATTCTACCTGTATTACTGTGGGTGTGCTCTACTTTAGACCAGAGCCACATGGAGAATAGGGTGTCATTTTGGGGAATCATTAGTAATTCCTATGATGTCAGAGGATCAAAAGATAGAAGTGTGTCCTGTGAAGTCACCTATAGGGGAATGTGTTACTCCATCACTAGAGCTAACAGGGTTCTTCCCTGAGAACAATCAGCACCTTGTTGGAGATCACACCTGTGTATCTAGCTAAGATAACAGCCGTGACTGTTGGTAGGACCTTTACAAACACCTCGCTAGTTGTTCTTTCTCTCTCTCTCTTTCTTCCCCCCCTCCTCTCAGGGATGGAAACCCCATACCACGTCGCCGACTGTTTTTACCTGGTCGTCACGGTAACCCCAAAACACGGGGTGAATGGAATTCTAGCGCGTCATCAATCACGACGGACAAAAGAGGGATTGTTGTGGCATGTGAGTGACGGATGAGGGGAATGTGTGTGTGTGTGTTTGTGTGCGTGCTTGTCTGTGTGCGTGCACGTGTGTGTGTGTGTGTGTGTGTGTGTGTGTGTGTGTGTGTGTGTGTGTGTGTGTGTGGAGGTTAGGCCCAGTGAGGTTGGTCAGACCAGCAGGCCCTACTGTTTACTCTACTCTACTGACACTGGCTTCTATTCAGAGCTTTAGGAACAGAGAGGCCTCAGTCAGTCTGCTCTACTCTGCTCTACTCTACTCTACTCTACTGTACCATAATCTACTCTCATTTACTCCACTCTACTCTACTCTGCTGTACTCTGCTGTACTCTACTCTAGTCTGCTCTACTGTAATGTACTGTAGTGTACTTTGCTCTGCTCTACTCTACTCTGCTCTACTGTACCATAATCTACTCTCATTTACTCCACTCCACTCTGCTCTGCTCTATGATGCTCTACTCTATTATACTCTATTCTACTCTATTATACTCCACTCTACTCTACTCTGCTCTACTGTACCATAATCTACTCTCATGTACTCCACTCTACTCTACTCTGCACTGCTCTATTATACTCTACTCTATTATATTCTACTGTACTCTGCTCTACTGTACCATAATCTACTCTCATGTACTCCACTCTACTCTGCTCTACTCTACTCTGCTCTACTGTACCATAATCTACTCTCATGTACTCTACTCTATTATATTCTACTGTGCTCTACTGTACCATAATCTACTCTCATGTACTCCACTCTACTCTGCTCTACTCTACTCTGCTCTACTGTACCATAATCTACTCTCATGTACTCTACTCTATTATATTCTACTTTACTCTGCTGTACTGTACCATAATCTACTCTCATTTACTCCACTCTGCTCTACTCTGCTCTACTCTGCTCTGCTCTGCTCTACTCTGCTCTGCTCTGCTCTATTATAATCTACTCTGCTCTGCTCTACTTTACTCTGCTCTACTCTATTCTACTCTGCTCTTCTGTACTCTACTGTACTCTACTCAACTGTACTCTACTCAACTCTGCTCTACTCTACTCTACTCTACTCTACTGTACTGTACTCTACTCTGCTCTACTTTGCTCTGCTCTGCTCTGCTCTTCGCTACTCTACCATACTATATTATACTATACTATCCCATATTATACTGTACTATGTCATACTATACTATATTATACTATACCATATTATTCTGTATTATACTATACTATATCATACTATACTATACGATATTACACTATACTATATTATATTATACTATATCATACTATACTATACCATAATATACTATATTATACTGTGTTATACTATACTATAGTTAAGCAATACGGCCCGAGGGGGGTGTGATATATGGCCATTATACCACGGCTAAGGGCTGTTCTTAAGCACGACGCAACGTGGAGAGCCTGGATACAGACCTATTCTGGATTAGGGCTGTATCCAGGCGTGATATACCACGGCTGTCAGCCAATCAGCATTCAGGGCTCGACCAACAAGTTTATAATATAGTATACTATACACTATGTGTGCATAAAGAGCTTGTTGAATTAGCTAAATCTTTATTTAGGGCCATTGCAAACACAGTCAACAACCCAGCAGATATTCCTCAACCATCTTTAGCATAATATATCTGTGCAACGAGGAGAACAGGAAGTGGGCCGGATCCCATAATCCCTCTCTGTATTTCACATCCCAAAACTTGGAATCTGGTTCAAATTGGGGAATCAGGTTGGCCCCAGGTTGCTCTGCCTTGCAGCGTTCTGGTTCAAAGTCCGGAGACCGGAGGGAGTTGGGAATCTGGGATATCAGCGTAAAGGAAATTTCCTAACGAAGGCATGTAGTGAGCTTGTGAGTGTGTGTGTGCGCCCATGTGTGTGTGTGTGTTTAATACTCGTCAAACCAAGCAGGCTGTGTCTGAGTGTAATGTGCCTCATTGGTAATCATTCTACCGTAGAGGAACCATCAGGTGGATGAATCGTTCCTCATCTAGTATCCTCTACCATAGTGTTACCTCATCTAGTATCCTCTACCATAGAGGCACCTCATCTAGTATCCTCTACCATAGTGTTACCTCATCTAGTATCCTCTACCATAGTGTTACCTCATCTAGTATCCTGTACCATAGTGTTACCTCATCTAGTATCCTCTACCATAGTGGCACCTCATCTAGTATCCTCTACCATAGTGTTACCTCATCTAGTATCCTCTACCATAGTGGCACCTCATCTAGTATCCTCTACCATAGTGTTACCTCATCTAGTATCCTCTACCATAGTGTTACCTCATCTAGTATCCTCTACCATAGTGTTACCTCATCTAGTATCCTCTACCATAGTGTTACCTCATCTAGTATCCTCTACCATAGTGTTACCTCATCTAGTATCCTCTACCATAGTGTTACCTCATCTAGTATCCTGTACCATAGTGTTACCTCATCTAGTATCCTCAACCATAGTGTTACCTCATCTAGTATCCTCTACCATAGTGGCACCTCATCTAGTATCCTCAACCATAGTGTTACCTCATCTAGTATCCAAAATATATATTTGCTCATCACTTCTCCATGATGGGCTATTTTGAGTCCTTCCTTCATAGGACTTGTTAGTTGACTGAAGAGTATAATGAGGAAATAGAATCTCTGTCTCTCAGTCAATCAGCCAGTCAGTCGCTCTTTCTCTTTCTCTCTCTTTGTCTCGCTCTCTCTCACTCTCTCTCTCTCGTTCTCTCTCTGTGCATCATTACAATGTAACACACAGCTGCTGTGCATAAGGCCTAGTCCCTCCACCCTAGCTCTCAGTCTTAAGCAGCAGTAATCTCTTCTTGTCTCCAATAGTTCTGCCGGCCAAGGTCTCCTTCTCCCATTCTCCGTCCCCCTCTCTGTTCCTCCCTCTCTCCATATGCTTCTCTGTTACCCCCTGTCTTGTCCCTCTTTCTGTTCCTCTCTCTCTTTATCCATATCTCCATCTCTCCGTCTCTCCCATT
>NC_042961.1:359994-362494 GCF_901001165.1 Salmo trutta | reverse complement strand
ATTACCAAAGCAAGTGAAATGGATAATAAACAAAAGTGAAATAAACAATTAAAAATTAACAGTAAACATTACACTCACAAAAGTTTCAAATGAATAAACACATTTCAAATGTCATATATATATATACATACATATATATACAGTGTTGTAACAATATGCAAATGTAAATAAACATAAATATGGGTTGTTTGTACAATGGTGTTTGTTCTTCACTGGTTGCCCTTTTCTTGTGGCAACAGGTCACACATCTTGCTGCTGTGATGGCACACTGTGGTATTTCACCCAGTAGAAATGGGAGTTTATCAAGATTGGATTTGTTTATAAATTATTTGTGCGTCTGTGTAATCTAAGGGAAATATGTTGTTAGCCAAGTCAGATCTCTATATATGATTGTGGTTTGTCAGGTATACCGTTCTTGGTTATGATAAGAAATACTTTTGCTGATTGTCAAAGAGATGGCTGGACTCCACGAGAAAGACAGCTAGCTATTACCTTTTGGTGAAGTATGACCTACAGGTCAAGTTCCAGTCAGAGGGAGTTCAGTCATAAGTTTCTATGTCAAAGTTCATAGTGTATGTAAATGTATTTACATGTATCTCTCTCTGTACTTCTCTCTCTCTGTACTTCTCTCTCTCTGTACTTCTTTCTCTCTCTCTCTCTCTCTCTCTCTCTCTCTCTCTCTCTCTCTCTCTCTCCTCTCTCTCTCTCTCCTCTCTCTCTCTCTCTCTCTCTCTCTCTCTCTCTCTCCTCTCTCTCCTCTCTCCTCTCTCCCCCCTGACACACACCCAGACAGACACACACTAGTCCATCCATCCAGTATGATTAGATTAGGCCCATTATTAATGGGTCTCTGTGAGCCAGAAGACACCGGGGTCACCAGGAGTTTAATTCTATTCTCAGATAACCTCATTTGGCCTGATGCGATTGTTATTGCCCCGGTGCTAGATGTTTATAGGAAACAATAGCTCCAATAACACATTCAGACATCCTAGTTAAAGGGGTCAGACTGGTCCATTAGATAGAGTACAGTTGAATTGTTCTACAAAGTCAGTGCCTTTGGGTGTATGTACTGTAACTTTGTGACAAAAATTACTTTTAACATTCTGTCATGAAGAGCACATGTTCAACTTAATAAAGAAATGTTTTCCCATCTCAAGAGGTTCAATAACACAATGACTACAGTAAGTGCCTGTTAAGTGCCAAGAAAGGTAACAAGGTTGACAGTAACAAGGTTGACAGTAACAGGGTTGACCGTGCAGGGTTGACCGTAACAGGGTTGACAGTAACAGGGTTGACCGTGCAGGGTTGACAGTAACAGAGTTGACCGTGCAGGGTTGACAGTAACAGGGTTGACAGTAACAGGGTTGACCGTGCAGGGTTGACAGTAACAGAGTTGACCGTGCAGGGTTGACAGTAACAGGTTTGACAGTAACAGGGTTGACAGTAACAGGGTTGACAGTAACAGAGTTGACCGTGCAGGGTTGACAGTAACAGGGTTGACCGTAACAGGGTTGACAGTAACAGGGTTGACAGTAACAGGGTTGACCGTGCAGGGTTGACAGTAACAGAGTTGACCGTGCAGGGTTGACAGTAACAGGTTTGACAGTAACAGGGTTGACCGTAACAGGTTTGACAGTAACAGAGTTGACCGTAACAGGGTTGACAGTAACAGGGTTGACCGTGCAGGGTTGACAGTAACAGGGTTGACAGTAACAGGGTTGACCGTAACAGGGTTGACAGTAACAGAGTTGACCGTGCAGGGTTGACAGTAACAGGGTTGACCGTAACAGGGTTGACCGTAACAGGGTTGACAGTAACAGGGTTGACCGTGCAGGGTTGACAGTAACAGAGTTGACCGTGCAGGTTGACAGTAACAGGTTTGACAGTAACAGGGTTGACCGTAACAGGTTTGACAGTAACAGAGTTGACCGTAACAGGGTTGACAGTAACAGGGTTGACCGTGCAGGGTTGACAGTAACAGGGTTGACAGTAACAGGGTTGACCGTAACAGGGTTGACCGTAACAGGGTTGACAGTAACAGAGTTGACCGTGCAGGGTTGACAGTAGCAGGGTTGACCGTAACAGGGTTGACAGTAACAGGGTTGACAGTAACAGGGTTGACCGTAACAGGGTTGACCGTAACAGGGTTGACCATAACAGGGTTGACAGTAACAGAGTTGACCGTGCAGGGTTGACAGTAACAGGTTTGACAGTAACAGGGTTGACAGTAACAGGGTTGACAGTAACAGGGTTGACAGTAACAGGGTTGACCGTAACAGGGTTGACAGTAACAGGGTTGACCGTAACAGGGTTGACCGTAACAGGGTTAACCGTAACAAGGTTGATGATTTCATCTTAAATGAACCATAAATCCCTTTGTGACAGTAGAAATGGAAGCTTGGTTAAAAAAAGTACAACCAGCCCACTTGCTTTTACACTGATTTGACTATTAGATGTTCAATGTTCCTCTTGAATTTTTTTCTTCAAAATCATATTTAAA